>NW_026089508.1:0-181299 GCF_933775445.1 Argentina anserina | reverse complement strand
ACACAATTGGAATAGTAAAGATACACAAACGATGTAAAGATACACAATTGGAATAGTAAAGATACGCAAACGATGTAAAGATACTCAGTTTGAAAGAAACACACTCCCACACTTGCAAAACTCTCAAATTCAATAGAAACTCGCATCAGAAAGCCTTACAGAAAGATACTCAAACGAGAAATGAAAAGATACACAATTGGAATAGTAAAGATACGCAAACGATGTAAAGATACACAATTGGAATAGTAAAGATACGCAAACGATGTAAAGATACTCAGTTTGAAAGAAACACACTCCCACACTTGCAAAACTCTCAAATTCAATAGAAACTTGCATCAGAAAGCCTTACAGAAAGATACTCAAACGAGAAATGAAAACATACACAATTGGAATAGTAAAGATACGCAAACGATGTAAAGATACACAATTGGAATAGTAAAGATACGCAAACGATGTAAAGATACACAATTGGAATAGTAAAGATACGCAAACGATGTAAAGATACTCAGTTTGAAAGAAACACACTCCCACACTTGCAAAACTCTCAAATTCAATAGAAACTCGCATCAGAAAGCCTTACAGAAAGATACTCAAACGAGAAATGAAAAGATACACAATTGGAATAGTAAAGATACGCAAACGATGTAAAGATACACAATTGGAATAGTAAAGATACGCAAACGATGGAAAGATACTCAGTTTGAAAGAAACACACTCCCACACTTGCAAAACTCTCAAATACAATAGAAACTCGCATCAGAAGCCTTACAGAAAGATACCCAAACGAGAAATGAAAACATACACAATTGGAATAGTAAAGATACGCAAACGATGTAAAGATACACAATTGGAATAGTAAAGATACGCAAACGATGTAAAGATACTCAGTTTGAAAGAAACACACTCCCACACTTGCAAAACTCTCAAATTCAATAGAAACTCGCATCAGAAAGCCTTACAGAAAGATACTCAAATGAGAAATGAAAAGATACACAATTGGAATCGTAAAGATACGGAAACGATGTAAAGATACTCAGTTTGAAAGAAACACACTCCCACACTTGCAAAACTCTCAAATTCAATAGAAACTTGCATCAGAAAGCCTTACAGAAAGATACTCAAACGAGAAATGAAAACATACACAATTGGAATAGTAAAGATACGCAAACGATGTAAAGATACATAATTGGAATAGTAAAGATACGCAAACGATGTAAAGATACTCAGTTTGAAAGAAACACACTCCCACACTTGCAAAACTCTCAAATACAATAGAAACTCGCATCAGAAGCCTTACAGAAAGATACCCAAACGAGAAATGAAAAGATACACAATTGGAATAGTAAAGATACGCAAACGATGTAAAGATACACAATTGGAATAGTAAAGATACGCAAACGATGTAAAGATACTCAGTTTGAAAGAAACACACTCCCACACTTGCAAAACTCTCAAATTCAATAGAAACTCGCATCAGAAAGCCTTACAGAAAGATACTCAAATGAGAAATGAAAAGATACACAATTGGAATCGTAAAGATACGCAAACGATGTAAAGATACTCAGTTTGAAAGAAACACACTCCCACACTTGCAAAACTCTCAAATACAATAGAAACTCGCATCAGAAGCCTTACAGAAAGATACTCAAATGAGAAATGAAAAGATACACAATTGGAATCGTAAAGATACGCAAACGATGTAAAGATACTCAGTTTGAAAGAAACACACTCCCACACTTGCAAAACTCTCAAATACAATAGAAACTCGCATCAGAAGCCTTACAGAAAGATACTCAAACGAGAAATGAAAAGATACACAATTGGAATAGTAAAGATACGCAAACGATGTAAAGATACTCAATTTGAAAGAAACACACTCCCACACTTGCAAAACTCTCAAATTCAATAGAAACTCGCATCAGAAAGCCTTACAGAAAGATACTCAAATGAGAAATGAAAAGATACACAATTGGAATCGTAAAGATACGGAAACGATGTAAAGATACTCAGTTTGAAAGAAACACACTCCCACACTTGCAAAACTCTCAAATTCAATAGAAACTTGCATCAGAAAGCCTTACAGAAAGATACTCAAACGAGAAATGAAAACATACACAATTGGAATAGTAAAGATACGCAAACGATGTAAAGATACATAATTGGAATAGTAAAGATACGCAAACGATGTAAAGATACTCAGTTTGAAAGAAACACACTCCCACACTTGCAAAACTCTCAAATACAATAGAAACTCGCATCAGAAGCCTTACAGAAAGATACCCAAACGAGAAATGAAAAGATACACAATTGGAATAGTAAAGATACGCAAACGATGTAAAGATACACAATTGGAATAGTAAAGATACGCAAACGATGTAAAGATACTCAGTTTGAAAGAAACACACTCCCACACTTGCAAAACTCTCAAATTCAATAGAAACTCGCATCAGAAAGCCTTACAGAAAGATACTCAAATGAGAAATGAAAAGATACACAATTGGAATCGTAAAGATACGCAAACGATGTAAAGATACTCAGTTTGAAAGAAACACACTCCCACACTTGCAAAACTCTCAAATACAATAGAAACTCGCATCAGAAGCCTTACAGAAAGATACTCAAATGAGAAATGAAAAGATACACAATTGGAATCGTAAAGATACGCAAACGATGTAAAGATACTCAGTTTGAAAGAAACACACTCCCACACTTGCAAAACTCTCAAATACAATAGAAACTCGCATCAGAAGCCTTACAGAAAGATACTCAAACGAGAAATGAAAAGATACACAATTGGAATAGTAAAGATACGCAAACGATGTAAAGATACTCAATTTGAAAGAAACACACTCCCACACTTGCAAAACTCTCAAATTCAATAGAAACTCGCATCAGAAAGCCTTACAGAAAGATACTCAAACGAGAAATGAAAAGATACACAATTGGAATCGTAAAGATACGCAAACGATGTAAAGATACTCAGTTTGAAAGAAACACACTCCCACACTTGCAAAACTCTCAAATTCAATAGAAACTCGCATCAGAAAGCCTTACAGAAAGATACTCAAACGAGAAATGAAAAGATACACAATTGGAATCGTAAAGATACGCAAACGATGTAAAGATACTCAGTTTGAAAGAAACACACTCCCACACTTGCAAAACTCTCAAATTCAATAGAAACTCGCATCAGAAAGCCTTACAGAAAGATACTCAAACGGGAAATGAAAACATACACAATTGGAATAATAAAGATACGCAAACGATGTAAAGATACACAATTGGAATAGTAAAGATACGCAAACGATGTAAAGATACTCAGTTTGAAAGAAACACACTCCCACACTTGCAAAACTCTCAAATTCAATAGAAACTCACATCAGAAAGCCTTACAGAAAGATACTCAAACGAGAAATGAAAACATACACAATTGGAATAGTAAAGATACGCAAACGATGTAAAGATACTCAGTTTGAAAGAAACACACTCCCACACTTGCAAACTCTCAAATACAATAGAAACTCGCATCAGAAGCCTTACAGAAAGATACTCAAACGAGAAATGAAAAGATACACAATTGGAATAGTAAAGATACGCAAACGATGTAAAGATACACAATTGGAATAGTAAAGATACGCAAACGATGTAAAGATACTCAGTTTGAAAGAAATACACAACCACACTTGCAAAACTCTCAAATTCAATAGAAACTCGCATCAGAAAGCCTTACAGAAAGATACTCAAACGAGAAATGAAAAGATACACAATTGGAATCGTAAAGATACGCAAACGATGTAAATATACTCAGTTTGAAAGAAACACACTCCCACACTTGCAAACTCTCAAATACAATAGAAACTCGCATCAGAAGCCTTACAGAAAGATACTCAAACGAGAAATGAAAAGATACACAATTGGAATAGTAAAGATACGCAAACGATGTAAAGATACACAATTGGAATAGTAAAGATACGGAAACGATGTAAAGATACTCAGTTTGAAAGAAACACACTCCCACACTTGCAAAACTCTCAAATTCAATAGAAACTCGCATCAGAAAGCCTTACAGAAAGATACTCAAACGAGAAATGAAAATATACACAATTGGAATAGTAAAGATACGCAAACGATGTAAAGATACACAATTGGAATAGTAAAGATACGCAAACGATGTAAAGATACTCAGTTTGAAAGAAACACACTCCCACACTTGCAAAACTCTCAAATACAATAGAAACTCGCATCAGAAAGCCTTACAGAAAGATACTCAAACGAGAAATGAAAAGATACACAATTGGAATCGTAAAGATACGCAAACGATGTAAAGATACTCAGTTTGAAAGAAACACACTCCCACACTTGCAAAACTCTCAAATTCAATAGAAACTCGCATCAGAAAGCCTTACAGAAAGATAGTCAAACGGGAAATGAAAACATACACAATTGGAATAGTAAAGATACGCAAACGATGTAAAGATACTCAGTTTGAAAGAAACACACTCCCACACTTGCAAAACTCTCAAATACAATAGAAACTCGCATCAGAAGCCTTACAGAAAGATACTCAAACGAGAAATGAAAAGATACACAATTGGAATAGTAAAGATACGCAAACGATGTAAAGATACACAATTGGAATAGTAAAGATACGCAAACGATGTAAAGATACTCAGTTTGAAAGAAACACACTCCCACACTTGCAAAACTCTCAAATTCAATAGAAACTCGCATCAGAAAGCCTTACAGAAAGATACTCAAACGAGAAATGAAAAGATACACAATTGGAATCGTAAAGATACGCAAACGATGTAAAGATACTCAGTTTGAAAGAAACACACTCCCACACTTGCAAACTCTCAAATACAATAGAAACTCGCATTAGAAGCCTTACAGAAAGATACTCAAACGAGAAATGAAAAGATACACAATTGGAATAGTAAAGATACGCAAACGATGTAAAGATACACAATTGGAATAGTAAAGATACGGAAACGATGTAAAGATACTCAGTTTGAAAGAAACACACTCCCACACTTGCAAAACTCTCAAATTCAATAGAAACTCGCATCAGAAAGCCTTACAGAAAGATACTCAAACGAGAAATGAAAACATACACAATTGGAATAGTAAAGATACGCAAACGATGTAAAGATACTCAGTTTGAAAGAAACACACTCCCACACTTGCAAACTCTCAAATACAATAGAAACTCGCATCAGAAGCCTTACAGAAAGATACTCAAACGAGAAATGAAAAGATACACAATTGGAATAGTAAAGATACGCAAACGATGTAAAGATACACAATTGGAATAGTAAAGATACGGAAACGATGTAAAGATACTCAGTTTGAAAGAAACACACTCCCACACTTGCAAAACTCTCAAATTCAATAGAAACTCGCATCAGAAAGCATTACAGAAAGATACTCAAACGAGAAATGAAAATATACACAATTGGAATAGTAAAGATACGCAAACGATGTAAAGATACACAATTGGAATAGTAAAGATACGCAAACGATGTAAAGATACTCAGTTTGAAAGAAACACACTCCCACACTTGCAAAACTCTCAAATACAATAGAAACTCGCATCAGAAAGCCTTACAGAAAGATACTCAAACGAGAAATGAAAAGATACACAATTGGAATCGTAAAGATACGCAAACGATGTAAAGATACTCAGTTTGAAAGAAACACACTCCCACACTTGCAAAACTCTCAAATTCAATAGAAACTCGCATCAGAAAGCCTTACAGAAAGATAGTCAAACGGGAAATGAAAACATACACAATTGGAATAGTAAAGATACGCAAACGATGTAAAGATACTCAGTTTGAAAGAAACACACTCCCACACTTGCAAAACTCTCAAATACAATAGAAACTCGCATCAGAAGCCTTACAGAAAGATACTCAAACGAGAAATGAAAAGATACACAATTGGAATAGTAAAGATACGCAAACGATGTAAAGATACACAATTGGAATAGTAAAGATACGCAAACGATGTAAAGATACTCAGTTTGAAAGAAACACACTCCCACACTTGCAAAACTCTCAAATTCAATAGAAACTCGCATCAGAAAGCCTTACAGAAAGATACTCAAACGAGAAATGAAAAGATACACAATTGGAATCGTAAAGATACGCAAACGATGTAAAGATACTCAGTTTGAAAGAAACACACTCCCACACTTGCAAACTCTCAAATACAATAGAAACTCGCATTAGAAGCCTTACAGAAAGATACTCAAACGAGAAATGAAAAGATACACAATTGGAATAGTAAAGATACGCAAACGATGTAAAGATACACAATTGGAATAGTAAAGATACGGAAACGATGTAAAGATACTCAGTTTGAAAGAAACACACTCCCACACTTGCAAAACTCTCAAATTCAATAGAAACTCGCATCAGAAAGCCTTACAGAAAGATACTCAAACGAGAAATGAAAACATACACAATTGGAATAGTAAAGATACGCAAACGATGTAAAGATACTCAGTTTGAAAGAAACACACTCCCACACTTGCAAACTCTCAAATACAATAGAAACTCGCATCAGAAGCCTTACAGAAAGATACTCAAACGAGAAATGAAAAGATACACAATTGGAATAGTAAAGATACGCAAACGATGTAAAGATACACAATTGGAATAGTAAAGATACGCAAACGATGTAAAGATACTCAGTTTGAAAGAAACACACTCCCACACTTGCAAAACTCTCAAATTCAATAGAAACTCGCATCAGAAAGCCTTACAGAAAGATACTGAAACGAGAAATGAAAACATACACAATTGGAATAGTAAAGATACGCAAACGATGTAAAGATACACAATTGGAATAGTAAAGATACGCAAACGATGTAAAGATACTCAGTTTGAAAGAAACACACTCCCACACTTGCAAAACTCTCAAATACAATAGAAACTCGCATCAGAAGCCTTACAGAAAGATACTCAAACGAGAAATGAAAAGATACACAATTGGAATCGTAAAGATACGCAAACGATGTAAAGATACTCAGTTTGAAAGAAACACACTCCCACACTTGCAAAACTCTCAAATTCAATAGAAACTCGCATCAGAAAGCCTTACAGAAAGATACTCAAACGAGAAATGAAAAGATACACAATTGGAATCGTAAAGATACGCAAACGATGTAAAGATACTCAGTTTGAAAGAAACACACTCCCACACTTGCAAAACTCTCAAATACAATAGAAACTCGCATCAGAAGCCTTACAGAAAGATACTCAAACGAGAAATGAAAAGATACACAATTGCAATAGTAAAGATACGCAAACGATGTAAAGATACTCAGTTTGAATAGTAAAGATACGCAAACGATGTAAAGATACTCAGTTTGAAAGAAACACACTCCCACACTTGCAAAACTCTCAAATACAATAGAAACTCGCATCAGAAGCCTTACAGAAAGATACTCAAACGAGAAATGAAAAGATACACAATTGGAATAGTAAAGATACGCAAACGATGTAAAGATACTCAGTTTGAAAGAAACACACTCCCACACTTGCAAAACTCTCAAATTCAATAGAAACTCGCATCAGAAAGCCTTACAGAAAGATACTCAAACGAGAAATGAAAAGATACACAATTGGAATAGTAAAGATACGCAAACGATGTAAAGATACTCAGTTTGAAAGAAACACACTCCCACACTTGCAAAACTCTCAAATACAATAGAAACTCGCATCAGAAGCCTTACAGAAAGATACTCAAACGAGAAATGAAAAGATACACAATTGGAATCGTAAAGATACGCAAACGATGTAAAGATACTCAGTTTGAAAGAAACACACTCCCACACTTGCAAAACTCTCAAATTCAATAGAAACTTGCATCAGAAAGCCTTACAGAAAGATACTCAAACGAGAAATGAAAAGATACACAATTGGAATCGTAAAGATACGCAAACGATGTAAAGATACTCAGTTTGAAAGAAACACACTCCCACACTTGCAAAACTCTCAAATACAATAGAAACTCGCATCAGAAGCCTTACAGAAAGATACTCAAACGAGAAATGAAAAGATACACAATTGCAATAGTAAAGATACGCAAACGATGGAAAGATACTCAGTTTGAATAGTAAAGATACGCAAACGATGTAAAGATACTCAGTTTGAAAGAAACACATTCCCACACTTGCAAAACTCTCAAATACTATAGAAACTCGCATCAGAAGCCTTACAGAAAGATACTCAAACGAGAAATGAAAAGATACACAATTGGAATAGTAAAGATACGCAAACGATGTAAAGATACACAATTGGAATAGTAAAGATACGCAAACCATGTAAAGATACTCAGTTTGAAAGAAACACACTACCACACTTGCAAAACTCTCAAATTCAATAGAAACTCGCATCAGAAAGCCTTACAGAAAGATACTCAAACGAGAAATGAAAACATACACAATTGGAATAGTAAAGATACGCAAACGATGTAAAGATACTCAGTTTGAAAGAAACACACTCCCACACTTGCAAACTCTCAAATACAATAGAAACTCGCATCAGAAGCCTTACAGAAAGATACTCAAACGAGAAATGAAAAGATACACAATTGTAATAGTAAAGATACGCAAACGATGTAAAGATACACAATTGGAATAGTAAAGATACGCAAACGATGTAAAGATACTCAGTTTGAAAGAAACACACTCCCACACTTGCAAAACTCTCAAATTCAATAGAAACTCGCATCAGAAAGCCTTACAGAAAGATACTCAAACGAGAAATGAAAAGATACACAATTAGAATCGTAAAGATACGCAAACGATGTAAAGATACTCAGTTTGAAAGAAACACACTCCCACACTTGCAAAACTCTCAAATACAATAGAAACTCGCATCAGAAGCCTTACAGAAAGATACTCAAACGAGAAATGAAAAGATACACAATTGGAATAGTAAAGATACGCAAACGATGTAAAGATACACAATTGGAATAGTAAAGATACGCAAACGATGTAAAGATACTCAGTTTGAAAGAAACACACTCCCACACTTGCAAAACTCTCAAATTCAATAGAAACTCGCATCAGAAAGCCTTACAGAAAGATACTCAAACGAGAAATGAAAAGATACACAATTGGAATCGTAAAGATACGCAAACGATGTAAAGATACTCAGTTTGAAAGAAACACACTCCCACACTTGCAAAACTCTCAAATACAATAGAAACTCGCATCAGAAGCCTTACAGAAAGATACTCAAACGAGAAATGAAAAGATACACAATTGGAATAGTAAAGATACGCAAACGATGTAAAGATACACAATTGGAATAGTAAAGATACGCAAACGATGTAAAGATACTCAGTTTGAAAGAAACACACTCCCACACTTGCAAAACTCTCAAATTCAATAGAAACTCGCATCAGAAAGCCTTACAGAAAGATACTCAAACGAGAAATGAAAAGATACACAATTGGAATAGTAAAGATACGCAAACGATGTAAAGATACTCAGTTTGAAAGAAACACACTCCCACACTTGCAAAACTCTCAAATACAATAGAAACTCGCATCAGAAGCCTTACAGAAAGATACTCAAACGAGAAATGAAAAGATACACAATTGGAATCGTAAAGATACGCAAACGATGTAAAGATACTCAGTTTGAAAGAAACACACTCCCACACTTGCAAAACTCTCAAATTCAATAGAAACTCGCATCAGAAAGCCTTACAGAAAGATACTCAAACGAGAAATGAAAAGATACACAATTGGAATCGTAAAGATACGCAAACGATGTAAAGATACTCAGTTTGAAAGAAACACACTCCCACACTTGCAAAACTCTCAAATACAATAGAAACTCGCATCAGAAGCCTTACAGAAAGATACTCAAACGAGAAATGAAAAGATACACAATTGCAATAGTAAAGATACGCAAACGATGTAAAGATACTCAGTTTGAATAGTAAAGATACGCAAACGATGTAAAGATACTCAGTTTGAAAGAAACACACTCCCACACTTGCAAAACTCTCAAATACAATAGAAACTCGCATCAGAAGCCTTACAGAAAGATACTCAAACGAGAAATGAAAAGATACACAATTGGAATAGTAAAGATACGCAAACGATGTAAAGATACACAATTGGAATAGTAAAGATACGCAAACCATGTAAAGATACTCAGTTTGAAAGAAACACACTACCACACTTGCAAAACTCTCAAATTCAATAGAAACTCGCATCAGAAAGCCTTACAGAAAGATACTCAAACGAGAAATGAAAACATACACAATTGCAATAGTAAAGATACGCAAACGATGTAAAGATACTCAGTTTGAAAGAAACACACTCCCACACTTGCAAACTCTCAAATACAATAGAAACTCGCATCAGAAGCCTTACAGAAAGATACTCAAACGAGAAATGAAAAGATACACAATTGTAATAGTAAAGATACGCAAACGATGTAAAGATACACAATTGGAATAGTAAAGATACGCAAACGATGTAAAGATACTCAGTTTGAAAGAAACACACTCCCACACTTGCAAAACTCTCAAATTCAATAGAAACTCGCATCAGAAAGCCTTACAGAAAGATACTCAAACGAGAAATGAAAAGATACACAATTGGAATAGTAAAGATACGCAAACGATGTAAAGATACTCAGTTTGAAAGAAACACACTCCCACACTTGCAAAACTCTCAAATACAATAGAAACTCGCATCAGAAGCCTTACAGAAAGATACTCAAACGAGAAATGAAAAGATACACAATTGGAATCGTAAAGATACGCAAACGATGTAAAGATACTCAGTTTGAAAGAAACACACTCCCACACTTGCAAAACTCTCAAATTCAATAGAAACTCGCATCAGAAAGCCTTACAGAAAGATACTCAAACGAGAAATGAAAAGATACACAATTGGAATCGTAAAGATACGCAAACGATGTAAAGATACTCAGTTTGAAAGAAACACACTCCCACACTTGCAAAACTCTCAAATACAATAGAAACTCGCATCAGAAGCCTTACAGAAAGATACTCAAACGAGAAATGAAAAGATACACAATTGCAATAGTAAAGATACGCAAACGATGTAAAGATACTCAGTTTGAATAGTAAAGATACGCAAACGATGTAAAGATACTCAGTTTGAAAGAAACACATTCCCACACTTGCAAAACTCTCAAATACTATAGAAACTCGCATCAGAAGCCTTACAGAAAGATACTCAAACGAGAAATGAAAAGATACACAATTGGAATAGTAAAGATACGCAAACGATGTAAAGATACACAATTGGAATAGTAAAGATACGCAAACCATGTAAAGATACTCAGTTTGAAAGAAACACACTACCACACTTGCAAAACTCTCAAATTCAATAGAAACTCGCATCAGAAAGCCTTACAGAAAGATACTCAAACGAGAAATGAAAACATACACAATTGGAATAGTAAAGATACGCAAACGATGTAAAGATACTCAGTTTGAAAGAAACACACTCCCACACTTGCAAACTCTCAAATACAATAGAAACTCGCATCAGAAGCCTTACAGAAAGATACTCAAACGAGAAATGAAAAGATACACAATTGTAATAGTAAAGATACGCAAACGATGTAAAGATACACAATTGGAATAGTAAAGATACGCAAACGATGTAAAGATACTCAGTTTGAAAGAAACACACTCCCACACTTGCAAAACTCTCAAATTCAATAGAAACTCGCATCAGAAAGCCTTACAGAAAGATACTCAAACGAGAAATGAAAAGATACACAATTAGAATCGTAAAGATACGCAAACGATGTAAAGATACTCAGTTTGAAAGAAACACACTCCCACACTTGCAAAACTCTCAAATACAATAGAAACTCGCATCAGAAGCCTTACAGAAAGATACTCAAACGAGAAATGAAAAGATACACAATTGGAATAGTAAAGATACGCAAACGATGTAAAGATACACAATTGGAATAGTAAAGATACGCAAACGATGTAAAGATACTCAGTTTGAAAGAAACACACTCCCACACTTGCAAAACTCTCAAATTCAATAGAAACTCGCATCAGAAAGCCTTACAGAAAGATACTCAAACGAGAAATGAAAAGATACACAATTGGAATAGTAAAGATACGCAAACGATGTAAAGATACTCAGTTTGAAAGAAACACACTCCCACACTTGCAAAACTCTCAAATACAATAGAAACTCGCATCAGAAGCCTTACAGAAAGATACTCAAACGAGAAATGAAAAGATACACAATTGGAATCGTAAAGATACGCAAACGATGTAAAGATACTCAGTTTGAAAGAAACACACTCCCACACTTGCAAAACTCTCAAATTCAATAGAAACTCGCATCAGAAAGCCTTACAGAAAGATACTCAAACGAGAAATGAAAAGATACACAATTGGAATCGTAAAGATACGCAAACGATGTAAAGATACTCAGTTTGAAAGAAACACACTCCCACACTTGCAAAACTCTCAAATACAATAGAAACTCGCATCAGAAGCCTTACAGAAAGATACTCAAACGAGAAATGAAAAGATACACAATTGCAATAGTAAAGATACGCAAACGATGGAAAGATACTCAGTTTGAATAGTAAAGATACGCAAACGATGTAAAGATACTCAGTTTGAAAGAAACACATTCCCACACTTGCAAAACTCTCAAATACTATAGAAACTCGCATCAGAAGCCTTACAGAAAGATACTCAAACGAGAAATGAAAAGATACACAATTAGAATCGTGAAGATACGCAAACGATGTAAAGATACTCAGTTTGAAAGAAACACACTCCCACACTTGCAAAACTCTCAAATACAATAGAAACTCGCATCAGAAGCCTTACAGAAAGATACTCAAACGAGAAATGAAAAGATACACAATTGGAATAGTAAAGATACGCAAACGATGTAAAGATACACAATTGGAATAGTAAAGATACTGATAGTGCGTTTTGTTAGAACGTCTATAAAATACCCTGTAAAACATCATCGTTAGTATAGAATAAGCAGGGATCGTTCAGTCCGGGGAATCAAAAGGGCCTCAACACTTATCATGTTATTGGGAGATTTGAGTTGGATTCTAAAACTACAACTTAAAATAAATCCTAAATTACTTATATACAATTGATCAACCATGCATCACATAACCTAACACGAATTCTACTCAAGAAACATGTATGACATGCATAGAATAACATATAGACAGCAAATTATTTCGATTCTTCTTAAGTCCATTTCAATTCCAATTCTAATTAGAGTCCGAAGCGGTTCATCTAATCGTTAAGACTTCTTATTTATCTAGAATCAACGAAGCGTTCAATCCTAAACATATGCTAAAAAGAGTTCAACATAACGAAGCGTACTAGTTAAACACAAAGTAGCACATAAGCACATTAAGTCGAATTGGAGACATGTAAGCAAGCATGGCGTCACTCATCTTGATTAAGCATGCAAATTCCTAGAACTATCACAGCCCTATATAAGTATCCATAATTGAAACACGAAGCGCATATTCAATCGAAGAACACTTTGGTGAATTAAATCGCAACCCTAGGAGAACCATGGCCTTGGCTTCCTCAAGCATTGATTTAGATGTATAAGTTCAAGGAACTAATTGAAATAAAACCTAAAATTATTTCGAAACCTACTGCCCCTATATCATTATACACAGCAAACATACAAATCTCATGAATTCATACAATCAAAACATAAAACCAAAGAAGTCTGAATTTATGTTCTTCATATATAAAACCGAAAATCACATCCAAGAATTCATACAATGAAATCGAAAATTTCAGAAAACCAAAAGAAAAATTACAAGCCATGGATGAATCACACTTTAGAAACCTTCTAGGATTCGGCAAGAATGGATTCGATTTGGGAGAGGAGGAAGATGAGCACGGTTTGGTGATGATGGATGAAGGTTTTGTGGCTTGAATTTTCTGGTTGTGTTTGGGCAGCAATTCGGCTAGCTTTGTGAGAGAATGGAGATCCCTTTTATGAAGGGAGGCCGAGCTATATATAGAGGAACCAAGGGAGGAGAGGCTGCTCGGTTTTGGGCTGCTTGGTCCATCAATACATGGCTGTGATCTCTCCTCAATGAATGCATCGAATGGCTGCCCTTGTTCCTGCGAAAATTCAGTCTTTATCTCCTTATTTCTCTAGGGTTACATGGGCTGGACTCTCCTTGTATTTTGCTGAATGATAGGCACGGAAAAGCTTCCTTCACAAGCTGAATAGATAGGGCACGGCTCTCTTTGATTGAATGGAAGGATAGCACGACTGAAACTCCTTCTTTTTCTCTAGATATTATCTCCAAAATTCTGAAATTAATCTCCCTTTAAAACCTGAATGGTAGCTCGGCATAGGACTCCTTCTCCATGTAGTACACGGCCTCCTTAATTCCCTCCTTGAATTATCTCTTCAAATCTGAAAATAAGAAAAGAATAACATAAGTAAAAGATAATTCATTCGAAATTCATGTCTTAATCTAGACAATAGTTGTCTTAAAAAGACATATGAAATAGATGAGCTCAACTAGATTAGGAAAGTTTCTAATTTGCAAAAAGGAAACTTACTAGAATAAGAAAGTTACTAGAACAAGGAAGTTCATTTAGGAAAGTTTCGTAATAAGAGTTTGAGTTCAAGTAGGACTTTCCAAAATGGTACGTTTCCTAGTCTAACAAGGACTCCTAATGCAAACATGACTCTCAAGATATCGCCAATGCGACCAAAACGTCGAAAGATGAAGACTCCTAATTCAACTAGGTTTCCTAGTCCTATAAGGATTCCTACTCAAACTAGGACTCTAGACCAATTCTTCGTTTTTAACTCGTGTAAGCACAAAAACACATCCATAACCATCCAAGACTCCTATTGTGACTCAATGACTCGATATTACAACAATAAGGGTTAAGCAAAGTACAATTGGAGGTAGAAACATATTAAGAACGTAGCACAAAGTGCTCCTATCAGATACGCAAACGATGTAAAGATACTCAGTTT
This sequence comes from Argentina anserina, assembly GCF_933775445.1. NCBI lineage: Eukaryota > Viridiplantae > Streptophyta > Magnoliopsida > Rosales > Rosaceae > Argentina > Argentina anserina. The sequence continues at coordinate 166,266 of NW_026089508.1, read as the reverse complement.
GAAAGAAACACACTCCCATACTTGCAAAACTCTCAAATTCAATAGAAACTCGCATCAGAAAGCCTTACAGAAAGATACTCAAACGAGAAATGAAAAGATACACAATTGGAATCGTAAAGATACGCAAACGATGTAAAGATACTCAGTTTGAAAGAAACACACTCCCACACTTGCAAACTCTCAAATACAATAGAAACTCGCATCAGAAGCCTTACAGAAAGATACTCAAACGAGAAATGAAAAGATACACAATTGGAATAGTAAAGATACGCAAACGATGTAAAGATACACAATTGGAATAGTAAAGATACGCAAACGATGTAAAGATACTCAGTTTGAAAGAAACACACTCCCACACTTGCAAAACTCTCAAATTCAATAGAAACTCGCATCAGAAAGCCTTACAGAAAGATACTCAAACGAGAAATGAAAAGATACACAATTGGAATAGTAAAGATACGCAAACGATGTAAAGATACTCAGTTTGAAAGAAACACACTCCCACACTTGCAAACTCTCAAATACAATAGAAACTCGCATCAGAAGCCTTACAGAAAGATACTCAAACGAGAAATGAAAAGATACACAATTGGAATAGTAAAGATACGCAAACGATGTAAAGATACACAATTGGAATAGTAAAGATACGGAAACGATGTAAAGATACTCAGTTTGAAAGAAACACACTCCCACACTTGCAAAACTCTCAAATTCAATAGAAACTCGCATCAGAAAGCCTTACAGAAAGATACTCAAACGAGAAATGAAAAGATACACAATTGGAATCGTAAAGATACGCAAACGATGTAAAGATACTCAGTTTGAAAGAAACACACTCCCACACTTGCAAAACTCTCAAATTCAATAGAAACTCGCATCAGAAAGCCTTACAGAAAGATACTGAAACGAGAAATGAAAACATACACAATTGGAATAGTAAAGATACGCAAACGATGTAAAGATACACAATTGGAATAGTAAAGATACGCAAACGATGTAAAGATACTCAGTTTGAAAGAAACACACTCCCACACTTGCAAAACTCTCAAATACAATAGAAACTCGCATCAGAAGCCTTACAGAAAGATACTCAAACGAGAAATGAAAAGATACACAATTGGAATCGTAAAGATACGCAAACGATGTAAAGATACTCAGTTTGAAAGAAACACACTCCCACACTTGCAAAACTCTCAAATACAATAGAAACTCGCATCAGAAGCCTTACAGAAAGATACTCAAACGAGAAATGAAAAGATACACAATTGGAATAGTAAAGATACGCAAACGATGTAAAGATACTCAGTTTGAATAGTAAAGATACGCAAACGATGTAAAGATACTCAGTTTGAAAGAAACACACTCCCACACTTGCAAAACTCTCAAATACAATAGAAACTCGCATCAGAAGCCTTACAGAAAGATACTCAAACGAGAAATGAAAAGATACACAATTGGAATAGTAAAGATACGCAAACGATGTAAAGATACACAATTGGAATAGTAAAGATACGCAAACCATGTAAAGATACTCAGTTTGAAAGAAACACACTACCACACTTGCAAAACTCTCAAATTCAATAGAAACTCGCATCAGAAAGCCTTACAGAAAGATACTCAAACGAGAAATGAAAACATACACAATTGGAATAGTAAAGATACGCAAACGATGTAAAGATACACAATTGGAATAGTAAAGATACGGAAACGATGTAAAGATACTCAGTTTGAAAGAAACACACTCCCACACTTGCAAAACTCTCAAATTCAATAGAAACTCGCATCAGAAAGCCTTACAGAAAGATACTCAAACGAGAAATGAAAACATACACAATTGGAATAGTAAAGATACGCAAACGATGTAAAGATACTCAGTTTGAAAGAAACACACTCCCACACTTACAAAACTCTCAAATTCAATAGAAACTCGCATCTGAAAGCCTTACAGAAAGATACTCAAACGAGAAATGAAAAGATACACAATTGGAATAGTAAAGATACGCAAACGATGTAAAGATACACAATTGGAATAGTAAAGATACGCAAACGATGTAAAGATACTCAGTTTGAAAGAAACACACTCCCACACTTGCAAACTCTCAAATACAATAGAAACTCGCATCAGAAGCCTTACAGAAAGATACTCAAACGAGAAATGAAAAGATACACAATTGGAATCGTAAAGATACGCAAACGATGTAAAGATACTCAGTTTGAAAGAAACACACTCCCACACTTGCAAAACTCTCAAATTCAATAGAAACTCGCATCAGAAAGCCTTACAGAAAGATACTCAAACGAGAAATGAAAAGATACACAATTGGAATCGTAAAGATACGCAAACGATGTAAAGATACTCAGTTTGAAAGAAACACACTCCCACACTTGCAAAACTCTCAAATACAATAGAAACTCGCATCAGAAGCCTTACAGAAAGATACTCAAACGAGAAATGAAAAGATACACAATTGGAATAGTAAAGATACGCAAACGATGTAAAGATACTCAGTTTGAATAGTAAAGATACGCAAACGATGTAAAGATACTCAGTTTGAAAGAAACACACTCCCACACTTGCAAAACTCTCAAATACAATAGAAACTCGCATCAGAAGCCTTACAGAAAGATACTCAAACGAGAAATGAAAAGATACACAATTGGAATAGTAAAGATACGCAAACGATGTAAAGATACACAATTGGAATAGTAAAGATACGCAAACCATGTAAAGATACTCAGTTTGAAAGAAACACACTACCACACTTGCAAAACTCTCAAATTCAATAGAAACTCGCATCAGAAAGCCTTACAGAAAGATACTCAAACGAGAAATGAAAACATACACAATTGGAATAGTAAAGATACGCAAACGATGTAAAGATACACAATTGGAATAGTAAAGATACGGAAACGATGTAAAGATACTCAGTTTGAAAGAAACACACTCCCACACTTGCAAAACTCTCAAATTCAATAGAAACTCGCATCAGAAAGCCTTACAGAAAGATACTCAAACGAGAAATGAAAACATACACAATTGGAATAGTAAAGATACGCAAACGATGTAAAGATACTCAGTTTGAAAGAAACACACTCCCACACTTACAAAACTCTCAAATTCAATAGAAACTCGCATCTGAAAGCCCTACAGAAAGATACTCAAACGAGAAATGAAAAGATACACAATTGGAATAGTAAAGATACGCAAACGATGTAAAGATACACAATTGGAATAGTAAAGATACGCAAACGATGTAAAGATACTCAGTTTGAAAGAAACACACTCCCACACTTGCAAACTCTCAAATACAATAGAAACTCGCATCAGAAGCCTTACAGAAAGATACTCAAACGAGAAATGAAAAGATACACAATTGGAATAGTAAAGATACGCAAACGATGTAAAGATACTCAGTTTGAAAGAAACACACTCCCACACTTGCAAAACTCTCAAATTCAATAGAAACTCGCATCAGAAAGCCTTACAGAAAGATACTCAAACGAGAAATGAAAAGATACACAATTGGAATAGTAAAGATACGCAAACGATGTAAAGATACTCAGTTTGAAAGAAACACACTCCCACACTTGCAAAACTCTCAAATACAATAGAAACTCGCATCAGAAGCCTTACAGAAAGATACTCAAACGAGAAATGAAAAGATACACAATTGCAATAGTAAAGATACGCAAACGATGGAAAGATACTCAGTTTGAATAGTAAAGATACGCAAACGATGTAAAGATACTCAGTTTGAAAGAAACACATTCCCACACTTGCAAAACTCTCAAATACTATAGAAACTCGCATCAGAAGCCTTACAGAAAGATACTCAAACGAGAAATGAAAAGATACACAATTGGAATAGTAAAGATACGCAAACGATGTAAAGATACACAATTGGAATAGTAAAGATACGCAAACCATGTAAAGATACTCAGTTTGAAAGAAACACACTACCACACTTGCAAAACTCTCAAATTCAATAGAAACTCGCATCAGAAAGCCTTACAGAAAGATACTCAAACGAGAAATGAAAACATACACAATTGGAATAGTAAAGATACGCAAACGATGTAAAGATACTCAGTTTGAAAGAAACACACTCCCACACTTGCAAACTCTCAAATACAATAGAAACTCGCATCAGAAGCCTTACAGAAAGATACTCAAACGAGAAATGAAAAGATACACAATTGTAATAGTAAAGATACGCAAACGATGTAAAGATACACAATTGGAATAGTAAAGATACGCAAACGATGTAAAGATACTCAGTTTGAAAGAAACACACTCCCACACTTGCAAAACTCTCAAATTCAATAGAAACTCGCATCAGAAAGCCTTACAGAAAGATACTCAAACGAGAAATGAAAAGATACACAATTAGAATCGTAAAGATACGCAAACGATGTAAAGATACTCAGTTTGAAAGAAACACACTCCCACACTTGCAAAACTCTCAAATACAATAGAAACTCGCATCAGAAGCCTTACAGAAAGATACTCAAACGAGAAATGAAAAGATACACAATTGGAATAGTAAAGATACGCAAACGATGTAAAGATACACAATTGGAATAGTAAAGATACGCAAACGATGTAAAGATACTCAGTTTGAAAGAAACACACTCCCACACTTGCAAAACTCTCAAATTCAATAGAAACTCGCATCAGAAAGCCTTACAGAAAGATACTCAAACGAGAAATGAAAAGATACACAATTGGAATCGTAAAGATACGCAAACGATGTAAAGATACTCAGTTTGAAAGAAACACACTCCCACACTTGCAAACTCTCAAATACAATAGAAACTCGCATCAGAAGCCTTACAGAAAGATACTCAAACGAGAAATGAAAAGATACACAATTGGAATAGTAAAGATACGCAAACGATGTAAAGATACACAATTGGAATAGTAAAGATACGCAAACGATGTAAAGATACTCAGTTTGAAAGAAACACACTCCCACACTTGCAAAACTCTCAAATTCAATAGAAACTCGCATCAGAAAGCCTTACAGAAAGATACTCAAACGAGAAATGAAAAGATACACAATTGGAATCGTAAAGATACGCAAACGATGTAAAGATACTCAGTTTGAAAGAAACACACTCCCACACTTGCAAACTCTCAAATACAATAGAAACTCGCATCAGAAGCCTTACAGAAAGATACTCAAACGAGAAATGAAAAGATACACAATTGGAATAGTAAAGATACGCAAACGATGTAAAGATACACAATTGGAATAGTAAAGATACGGAAACGATGTAAAGATACTCAGTTTGAAAGAAACACACTCCCACACTTGCAAAACTCTCAAATTCAATAGAAACTCGCATCAGAAAGCCTTACAGAAAGATACTCAAACGAGAAATGAAAACATACACAATTGGAATCGTAAAGATACGCAAACGATGTAAAGATACTCAGTTTGAAAGAAACACACTCCCACACTTGCAAAACTCTCAAATTCAATAGAAACTCGCATCAGAAAGCCTTACAGAAAGATACTGAAACGAGAAATGAAAACATACACAATTGGAATAGTAAAGATACGCAAACGATGTAAAGATACACAATTGGAATAGTAAAGATACGCAAACGATGTAAAGATACTCAGTTTGAAAGAAACACACTCCCACACTTGCAAAACTCTCAAATACAATAGAAACTCGCATCAGAAGCCTTACAGAAAGATACTCAAACGAGAAATGAAAAGATACACAATTGGAATCGTAAAGATACGCAAACGATGTAAAGATACTCAGTTTGAAAGAAACACACTCCCACACTTGCAAAACTCTCAAATACAATAGAAACTCGCATCAGAAGCCTTACAGAAAGATACTCAAACGAGAAATGAAAAGATACACAATTGGAATAGTAAAGATACGCAAACGATGTAAAGATACTCAGTTTGAATAGTAAAGATACGCAAACGATGTAAAGATACTCAGTTTGAAAGAAACACACTCCCACACTTGCAAAACTCTCAAATACAATAGAAACTCGCATCAGAAGCCTTACAGAAAGATACTCAAACGAGAAATGAAAAGATACACAATTGGAATCGTAAAGATACGCAAACGATGTAAAGATACTCAGTTTGAAAGAAACACACTCCCACACTTGCAAACTCTCAAATACAATAGAAACTCGCATCAGAAGCCTTACAGAAAGATACTCAAACGAGAAATGAAAAGATACACAATTGGAATCGTAAAGATACGCAAACGATGTAAAGATACTCAGTTTGAAAGAAACACACTCCCACACTTGCAAAACTCTCAAATTCAATAGAAACTCGCATCAGAAAGCCTTACAGAAAGATACTCAAACGAGAAATGAAAAGATACTCAATTGGAATCGTAAAGATACGCAAACGATGTAAAGATACTCAGTTTGAAAGAAACACACTCCCACACTTGCAAAACTCTCAAATACAATAGAAACTCGCATCAGAAGCCTTACAGAAAGATACTCAAACGAGAAATGAAAAGATACACAATTGCAATAGTAAAGATACGCAAACGATGGAAAGATACTCAGTTTGAATAGTAAAGATACGCAAACGATGTAAAGATACTCAGTTTGAAAGAAACACATTCCCACACTTGCAAAACTCTCAAATACTATAGAAACTCGCATCAGAAGCCTTACAGAAAGATACTCAAACGAGAAATGAAAAGATACACAATTGGAATAGTAAAGATACGCAAACGATGTAAAGATACACAATTGGAATAGTAAAGATACGCAAACCATGTAAAGATACTCAGTTTGAAAGAAACACACTACCACACTTGCAAAACTCTCAAATTCAATAGAAACTCGCATCAGAAAGCCTTACAGAAAGATACTCAAACGAGAAATGAAAACATACACAATTGGAATAGTAAAGATACGCAAACGATGTAAAGATACACAATTGGAATAGTAAAGATACGGAAACGATGTAAAGATACTCAGTTTGAAAGAAACACACTCCCACACTTGCAAAACTCTCAAATTCAATAGAAACTCGCATCAGAAAGCCTTACAGAAAGATACTCAAACGAGAAATGAAAACATACACAATTGGAATAGTAAAGATACGCAAACGATGTAAAGATACTCAGTTTGAAAGAAACACACTCCCACACTTACAAAACTCTCAAATTCAATAGAAACTCGCATCTGAAAGCCTTACAGAAAGATACTCAAACGAGAAATGAAAAGATACACAATTGGAATAGTAAAGATACGCAAACGATGTAAAGATACACAATTGGAATAGTAAAGATACGCAAACGATGTAAAGATACTCAGTTTGAAAGAAACACACTCCCACACTTGCAAACTCTCAAATACAATAGAAACTCGCATCAGAAGCCTTACAGAAAGATACTCAAACGAGAAATGAAAAGATACACAATTGGAATCGTAAAGATACGCAAACGATGTAAAGATACTCAGTTTGAAAGAAACACACTCCCACACTTGCAAAACTCTCAAATTCAATAGAAACTCGCATCAGAAAGCCTTACAGAAAGATACTCAAACGAGAAATGAAAAGATACACAATTGGAATCGTAAAGATACGCAAACGATGTAAAGATACTCAGTTTGAAAGAAACACACTCCCACACTTGCAAAACTCTCAAATACAATAGAAACTCGCATCAGAAGCCTTACAGAAAGATACTCAAACGAGAAATGAAAAGATACACAATTGGAATAGTAAAGATACGCAAACGATGTAAAGATACTCAGTTTGAATAGTAAAGATACGCAAACGATGTAAAGATACTCAGTTTGAAAGAAACACACTCCCACACTTGCAAAACTCTCAAATACAATAGAAACTCGCATCAGAAGCCTTACAGAAAGATACTCAAACGAGAAATGAAAAGATACACAATTGGAATAGTAAAGATACGCAAACGATGTAAAGATACACAATTGGAATAGTAAAGATACGCAAACCATGTAAAGATACTCAGTTTGAAAGAAACACACTACCACACTTGCAAAACTCTCAAATTCAATAGAAACTCGCATCAGAAAGCCTTACAGAAAGATACTCAAACGAGAAATGAAAACATACACAATTGGAATAGTAAAGATACGCAAACGATGTAAAGATACACAATTGGAATAGTAAAGATACGGAAACGATGTAAAGATACTCAGTTTGAAAGAAACACACTCCCACACTTGCAAAACTCTCAAATTCAATAGAAACTCGCATCAGAAAGCCTTACAGAAAGATACTCAAACGAGAAATGAAAACATACACAATTGGAATAGTAAAGATACGCAAACGATGTAAAGATACTCAGTTTGAAAGAAACACACTCCCACACTTACAAAACTCTCAAATTCAATAGAAACTCGCATCTGAAAGCCCTACAGAAAGATACTCAAACGAGAAATGAAAAGATACACAATTGGAATAGTAAAGATACGCAAACGATGTAAAGATACACAATTGGAATAGTAAAGATACGCAAACGATGTAAAGATACTCAGTTTGAAAGAAACACACTCCCACACTTGCAAACTCTCAAATACAATAGAAACTCGCATCAGAAGCCTTACAGAAAGATACTCAAACGAGAAATGAAAAGATACACAATTGGAATCGTAAAGATACGCAAACGATGTAAAGATACTCAGTTTGAAAGAAACACACTCCCACACTTGCAAAACTCTCAAATTCAATAGAAACTCGCATCAGAAAGCCTTACAGAAAGATACTCAAACGAGAAATGAAAAGATACACAATTGGAATCGTAAAGATACGCAAACGATGTAAAGATACTCAGTTTGAAAGAAACACACTCCCACACTTGCAAAACTCTCAAATACAATAGAAACTCGCATCAGAAGCCTTACAGAAAGATACTCAAACGAGAAATGAAAAGATACACAATTGCAATAGTAAAGATACGCAAACGATGGAAAGATACTCAGTTTGAATAGTAAAGATACGCAAACGATGTAAAGATACTCAGTTTGAAAGAAACACATTCCCACACTTGCAAAACTCTCAAATACTATAGAAACTCGCATCAGAAGCCTTACAGAAAGATACTCAAACGAGAAATGAAAAGATACACAATTGGAATAGTAAAGATACGCAAACGATGTAAAGATACACAATTGGAATAGTAAAGATACGCAAACCATGTAAAGATACTCAGTTTGAAAGAAACACACTACCACACTTGCAAAACTCTCAAATTCAATAGAAACTCGCATCAGAAAGCCTTACAGAAAGATACTCAAACGAGAAATGAAAACATACACAATTGGAATAGTAAAGATACGCAAACGATGTAAAGATACTCAGTTTGAAAGAAACACACTCCCACACTTGCAAACTCTCAAATACAATAGAAACTCGCATCAGAAGCCTTACAGAAAGATACTCAAACGAGAAATGAAAAGATACACAATTGTAATAGTAAAGATACGCAAACGATGTAAAGATACACAATTGGAATAGTAAAGATACGCAAACGATGTAAAGATACTCAGTTTGAAAGAAACACACTCCCACACTTGCAAAACTCTCAAATTCAATAGAAACTCGCATCAGAAAGCCTTACAGAAAGATACTCAAACGAGAAATGAAAAGATACACAATTAGAATCGTAAAGATACGCAAACGATGTAAAGATACTCAGTTTGAAAGAAACACACTCCCACACTTGCAAAACTCTCAAATACAATAGAAACTCGCATCAGAAGCCTTACAGAAAGATACTCAAACGAGAAATGAAAAGATACACAATAGGAATAGTAAAGATACGCAAACGATGTAAAGATACACAATTGGAATAGTAAAGATACGCAAACGATGTAAAGATACTCAGTTTGAAAGAAACACACTCCCACACTTGCAAAACTCTCAAATTCAATAGAAACTCGCATCAGAAAGCCTTACAGAAAGATACTCAAACGAGAAATGAAAAGATACACAATTGGAATCGTAAAGATACGCAAACGATGTAAAGATACTCAGTTTGAAAGAAACACACTCCCACACTTGCAAACTCTCAAATACAATAGAAACTCGCATCAGAAGCCTTACAGAAAGATACTCAAACGAGAAATGAAAAGATACACAATTGGAATAGTAAAGATACGCAAACGATGTAAAGATACACAATTGGAATAGTAAAGATACGCAAACGATGTAAAGATACTCAGTTTGAAAGAAACACACTCCCACACTTGCAAAACTCTCAAATTCAATAGAAACTCGCATCAGAAAGCCTTACAGAAAGATACTCAAACGAGAAATGAAAAGATACACAATTGGAATCGTAAAGATACGCAAACGATGTAAAGATACTCAGTTTGAAAGAAACACACTCCCACACTTGCAAACTCTCAAATACAATAGAAACTCGCATCAGAAGCCTTACAGAAAGATACTCAAACGAGAAATGAAAAGATACACAATTGGAATAGTAAAGATACGCAAACGATGTAAAGATACACAATTGGAATAGTAAAGATACGGAAACGATGTAAAGATACTCAGTTTGAAAGAAACACACTCCCACACTTGCAAAACTCTCAAATTCAATAGAAACTCGCATCAGAAAGCCTTACAGAAAGATACTCAAACGAGAAATGAAAAGATACACAATTGGAATCGTAAAGATACGCAAACGATGTAAAGATACTCAGTTTGAAAGAAACACACTCCCACACTTGCAAAACTCTCAAATACAATAGAAACTCGCATCAGAAGCCTTACAGAAAGATACTCAAACGAGAAATGAAAAGATACACAATTGGAATAGTAAAGATACGCAAACGATGTAAAGATACACAATTGGAATAGTAAAGATACGCAAACGATGTAAAGATACTCAGTTTGAAAGAAACACACTCCCACACTTGCAAAACTCTCAAATACAATAGAAACTCGCATCAGAAGCCTTACAGAAAGATACTCAAACGAGAAATGAAAACATACACAATTGGAATCGTAAAGATAGCAAACGATGTAAAGATACTCAGTTTGAAAGAAACACACTCCCACACTTGCAAACTCTCAAATACAATAGAAACTCGCATCAGAAGCCTTACAAAAAGATACTCAAACGAGAAATGAAAAGATACACAATTGGAATAGTAAAGATACGCAAACGATGTAAAGATACACAATTGGAATAGTAAAGATACGCAAACGATGTAAAGATACTCAGTTTGAAAGAAACACACTCCCACACTTGCAAAACTCTCAAATTCAATAGAAACTCGCATCAGAAAGCCTTACAGAAAGATACTCAAACGAGAAATGAAAAGATACACAATTGGAATCGTAAAGATACGCAAACGATGTAAAGATACTCAGTTTGAAAGAAACACACTCCCACACTTGCAAACTCTCAAATACAATAGAAACTCGCATCAGAAGCCTTACAGAAAGATACTCAAACGAGAAATGAAAAGATACACAATTGGAATAGTAAAGATACGCAAACGATGTAAAGATACACAATTGGAATAGTAAAGATACGCAAACGATGTAAAGATACTCAGTTTGAAAGAAACACACTCCCACACTTGCAAAACTCTCAAATTCAATAGAAACTCGCATCAGAAAGCCTTACAGAAAGATACTCAAACGAGAAATGAAAAGATACACAATTGGAATCGTAAAGATACGCAAACGATGTAAAGATACTCAGTTTGAAAGAAACACACTCCCACACTTGCAAACTCTCAAATACAATAGAAACTCGCATCAGAAGCCTTACAGAAAGATACTCAAACGAGAAATGAAAAGATACACAATTGGAATAGTAAAGATACGCAAACGATGTAAAGATACACAATTGGAATAGTAAAGATACGGAAACGATGTAAAGATACTCAGTTTGAAAGAAACACACTCCCACACTTGCAAAACTCTCAAATTCAATAGAAACTCGCATCAGAAAGCCTTACAGAAAGATACTCAAACGAGAAATGAAAAGATACACAATTGGAATCGTAAAGATACGCAAACGATGTAAAGATACTCAGTTTGAAAGAAACACACTCCCACACTTACAAAACTCTGAAATTCAATAGAAACTCGCATCAGAAAGCCTTACAGAAAGATACTCAAACGAGAAATGAAAACATACACAATTGGAATAGTAAAGATACGCAAACGATGTAAAGTTACACAATTGGAATAGTAAAGATACGCAAACGATGTAAAGTTACTCAGTTTGAAAGAAACACACTCCCACACTTGCAAAACTCTCAAATTCAATAGAAACTCGCATCAGAAAGCCTTACAGAAAGATACTCAAACGAGAAATGAAAAGATACACAATTGGAATCGTAAAGATACGCAAACGATGTAAAGATACTCAGTTTGAAAGAAACACACTCCCACACTTGCAAAACTCTCAAATACAATAGAAACTCGCATCAGAAGCCTTACAGAAAGATACTCAAACGAGAAATGAAAAGATACACAATTGGAATAGTAAAGATACGCAAACGATGTAAAGATACACAATTGGAATAGTAAAGATACGCAAACGATGTAAAGATACTCAGTTTGAAAGAAACACACTCCCACACTTGCAAAACTCTCAAATACAATAGAAACTCGCATCAGAAGCCTTACAGAAAGATACTCAAACGAGAAATGAAAACATACACAATTGGAATCGTAAAGATAGCAAACGATGTAAAGATACTCAGTTTGAAAGAAACACACTCCCACACTTGCAAACTCTCAAATACAATAGAAACTCGCATCAGAAGCCTTACAAAAAGATACTCAAACGAGAAATGAAAAGATACACAATTGGAATAGTAAAGATACGCAAACGATGTAAAGATACACAATTGGAATAGTAAAGATACGCAAACGATGTAAAGATACTCAGTTTGAAAGAAACACACTCCCACACTTGCAAAACTCTCAAATTCAATAGAAACTCGCATCAGAAAGCCTTACAGAAAGATACTGAAACGAGAAATGAAAACATACACAATTGGAATAGTAAAGATACGCAAACGATGTAAAGATACACAATTGGAATAGTAAAGATACGCAAACGATGTAAAGATACTCAGTTTGAAAGAAACACACTCCCACACTTGCAAAACTCTCAAATACAATAGAAACTCGCATCAGAAGCCTCACAGAAAGATACTCAAACGAGAAATGAAAAGATACACAATTCGAATCGTAAAGATACGCAAACGATGTAAAGATACTCAGTTTGAAAGAAACACACTCCCACACTTGCAAAACTCTCAAATTCAATAGAAACTCGCATCAGAAAGCCTTACAGAAAGATACTCAAACGAGAAATGAAAAGATACACAATTGGAATCGTAAAGATACGCAAACGATGTAAAGATACTCAGTTTGAAAGAAACACACTCCCACACTTGCAAAACTCTCAAATACAATAGAAACTCGCATCAGAAGCCTTACAGAAAGATACTCAAACGAGAAATGAAAAGATACAGAATTGCAATAGTAAAGATACGCAAACGATGTAAAGATACTCAGTTTGAATAGTAAAGATACGCAAACGATGTAAAGATACTCAGTTTGAAAGAAACACACTCCCACACTTGCAAAACTCTCAAATACAATAGAAACTCGCATCAGAAGCCTTACAGAAAGATACTCAAACGAGAAATGAAAAGATACACAATTGGAATAGTAAAGATACGCAAACGATGTAAAGATACACAATTGGAATAGTAAAGATACGCAAACCATGTAAAGATACTCAGTTTGAAAGAAACACACTACCACACTTGCAAAACTCTCAAATTCAATAGAAACTCGCATCAGAAAGCCTTACAGAAAGATACTCAAACGAGAAATGAAAACATACACAATTGGAATAGTAAAGATACGCAAACGATGTAAAGATACACAATTGGAATAGTAAAGATACGGAAACGATGTAAAGATACTCAGTTTGAAAGAAACACACTCCCACACTTGCAAAACTCTCAAATTCAATAGAAACTCGCATCAGAAAGCCTTACAGAAAGATACTCAAACGAGAAATGAAAACATACACAATTGGAATAGTAAAGATACGCAAACGATGTAAAGATACTCAGTTTGAAAGAAACACACTCCCACACTTACAAAACTCTCAAATTCAATAGAAACTCGCATCTGAAAGCCTTACAGAAAGATACTCAAACGAGAAATGAAAAGATACACAATTGGAATCGTAAAGATACGCAAACGATGTAAAGATACTCAGTTTGAAAGAAACACACTCCCACACTTGCAAAACTCTCAAATACAATAGAAACTCGCATCAGAAGCCTTACAGAAAGATACTCAAACGAGAAATGAAAAGATACAGAATTGCAATAGTAAAGATACGCAAACGATGTAAAGATACTCAGTTTGAATAGTAAAGATACGCAAACGATGTAAAGATACTCAGTTTGAAAGAAACACACTCCCACACTTGCAAAACTCTCAAATACAATAGAAACTCGCATCAGAAGCCTTACAGAAAGATACTCAAACGAGAAATGAAAAGATACACAATTGGAATAGTAAAGATACGCAAACGATGTAAAGATACACAATTGGAATAGTAAAGATACGCAAACCATGTAAAGATACTCAGTTTGAAAGAAACACATTCCCACACTTGCAAAACTCTCAAATACTATAGAAACTCGCATCAGAAGCCTTACAGAAAGATACTCAAACGAGAAATGAAAAGATACACAATTGGAATAGTAAAGATACGCAAACGATGTAAAGATACACAATTGGAATAGTAAAGATACGCAAACCATGTAAAGATACTCAGTTTGAAAGAAACACACTACCACACTTGCAAAACTCTCAAATTCAATAGAAACTCGCATCAGAAAGCCTTACAGAAAGATACTCAAACGAGAAATGAAAACATACACAATTGGAATAGTAAAGATACGCAAACGATGGAAAGATACTCAGTTTGAATAGTAAAGATACGCAAACGATGTAAAGATACTCAGTTTGAAAGAAACACATTCCCACACTTGCAAAACTCTCAAATACTATAGAAACTCGCATCAGAAGCCTTACAGAAAGATACTCAAACGAGAAATGAAAAGATACACAATTGGAATAGTAAAGATACGCAAACGATGTAAAGATACACAATTGGAATAGTAAAGATACGCAA
The DNA here is from genome assembly GCF_933775445.1 of Argentina anserina. Classification (NCBI taxonomy): domain Eukaryota; kingdom Viridiplantae; phylum Streptophyta; class Magnoliopsida; order Rosales; family Rosaceae; genus Argentina; species Argentina anserina. The sequence goes on along the minus strand of NW_026089508.1, from coordinate 151,083 downwards.
ACCATGTAAAGATACTCAGTTTGAAAGAAACACACTACCACACTTGCAAAACTCTCAAATTCAATAGAAACTCGCATCAGAAAGCCTTACAGAAAGATACTCAAACGAGAAATGAAAACATACACAATTGGAATAGTAAAGATACGCAAACGATGTAAAGATACTCAGTTTGAAAGAAACACACTCCCACACTTGCAAACTCTCAAATACAATAGAAACTCGCATCAGAAGCCTTACAGAAAGATACTCAAACGAGAAATGAAAAGATACACAATTGTAATAGTAAAGATACGCAAACGATGTAAAGATACACAATTGGAATAGTAAAGATACGCAAACGATGTAAAGATACTCAGTTTGAAAGAAACACACTCCCACACTTGCAAAACTCTCAAATTCAATAGAAACTCGCATCAGAAAGCCTTACAGAAAGATACTCAAACGAGAAATGAAAAGATACACAATTAGAATCGTAAAGATACGCAAACGATGTAAAGATACTCAGTTTGAAAGAAACACACTCCCACACTTGCAAAACTCTCAAATACAATAGAAACTCGCATCAGAAGCCTTACAGAAAGATACTCAAACGAGAAATGAAAAGATACACAATTGGAATAGTAAAGATACGCAAACGATGTAAAGATACACAATTGGAATAGTAAAGATACGCAAACGATGTAAAGATACTCAGTTTGAAAGAAACACACTCCCACACTTGCAAAACTCTCAAATTCAATAGAAACTCGCATCAGAAAGCCTTACAGAAAGATACTCAAACGAGAAATGAAAAGATACACAATTGGAATCGTAAAGATACGCAAACGATGTAAAGATACTCAGTTTGAAAGAAACACACTCCCACACTTGCAAACTCTCAAATACAATAGAAACTCGCATCAGAAGCCTTACAGAAAGATACTCAAACGAGAAATGAAAAGATACACAATTGGAATAGTAAAGATACGCAAACGATGTAAAGATACACAATTGGAATAGTAAAGATACGCAAACGATGTAAAGATACTCAGTTTGAAAGAAACACACTCCCACACTTGCAAAACTCTCAAATTCAATAGAAACTCGCATCAGAAAGCCTTACAGAAAGATACTCAAACGAGAAATGAAAAGATACACAATTGGAATCGTAAAGATACGCAAACGATGTAAAGATACTCAGTTTGAAAGAAACACACTCCCACACTTGCAAACTCTCAAATACAATAGAAACTCGCATCAGAAGCCTTACAGAAAGATACTCAAACGAGAAATGAAAAGATACACAATTGGAATAGTAAAGATACGCAAACGATGTAAAGATACTCAGTTTGAAAGAAACACACTCCCACACTTACAAAACTCTCAAATTCAATAGAAACTCGCATCTGAAAGCCCTACAGAAAGATACTCAAACGAGAAATGAAAAGATACACAATTGGAATAGTAAAGATACGCAAACGATGTAAAGATACACAATTGGAATAGTAAAGATACGCAAACGATGTAAAGATACTCAGTTTGAAAGAAACACACTCCCACACTTGCAAACTCTCAAATACAATAGAAACTCGCATCAGAAGCCTTACAGAAAGATACTCAAACGAGAAATGAAAAGATACACAATTGGAATCGTAAAGATACGCAAACGATGTAAAGATACTCAGTTTGAAAGAAACACACTCCCACACTTGCAAAACTCTCAAATTCAATAGAAACTCGCATCAGAAAGCCTTACAGAAAGATACTCAAACGAGAAATGAAAAGATACACAATTGGAATCGTAAAGATACGCAAACGATGTAAAGATACTCAGTTTGAAAGAAACACACTCCCACACTTGCAAAACTCTCAAATACAATAGAAACTCGCATCAGAAGCCTTACAGAAAGATACTCAAACGAGAAATGAAAAGATACACAATTGCAATAGTAAAGATACGCAAACGATGGAAAGATACTCAGTTTGAATAGTAAAGATACGCAAACGATGTAAAGATACTCAGTTTGAAAGAAACACATTCCCACACTTGCAAAACTCTCAAATACTATAGAAACTCGCATCAGAAGCCTTACAGAAAGATACTCAAACGAGAAATGAAAAGATACACAATTGGAATAGTAAAGATACGCAAACGATGTAAAGATACTCAGTTTGAAAGAAACACACTCCCACACTTACAAAACTCTCAAATTCAATAGAAACTCGCATCTGAAAGCCCTACAGAAAGATACTCAAACGAGAAATGAAAAGATACACAATTGGAATAGTAAAGATACGCAAACGATGTAAAGATACACAATTGGAATAGTAAAGATACGCAAACGATGTAAAGATACTCAGTTTGAAAGAAACACACTCCCACACTTGCAAACTCTCAAATACAATAGAAACTCGCATCAGAAGCCTTACAGAAAGATACTCAAACGAGAAATGAAAAGATACACAATTGGAATCGTAAAGATACGCAAACGATGTAAAGATACTCAGTTTGAAAGAAACACACTCCCACACTTGCAAAACTCTCAAATTCAATAGAAACTCGCATCAGAAAGCCTTACAGAAAGATACTCAAACGAGAAATGAAAAGATACACAATTGGAATCGTAAAGATACGCAAACGATGTAAAGATACTCAGTTTGAAAGAAACACACTCCCACACTTGCAAAACTCTCAAATACAATAGAAACTCGCATCAGAAGCCTTACAGAAAGATACTCAAACGAGAAATGAAAAGATACACAATTGCAATAGTAAAGATACGCAAACGATGGAAAGATACTCAGTTTGAATAGTAAAGATACGCAAACGATGTAAAGATACTCAGTTTGAAAGAAACACATTCCCACACTTGCAAAACTCTCAAATACTATAGAAACTCGCATCAGAAGCCTTACAGAAAGATACTCAAACGAGAAATGAAAAGATACACAATTGGAATAGTAAAGATACGCAAACGATGTAAAGATACACAATTGGAATAGTAAAGATACGCAAACCATGTAAAGATACTCAGTTTGAAAGAAACACACTACCACACTTGCAAAACTCTCAAATTCAATAGAAACTCGCATCAGAAAGCCTTACAGAAAGATACTCAAACGAGAAATGAAAACATACACAATTGGAATAGTAAAGATACGCAAACGATGTAAAGATACTCAGTTTGAAAGAAACACACTCCCACACTTGCAAACTCTCAAATACAATAGAAACTCGCATCAGAAGCCTTACAGAAAGATACTCAAACGAGAAATGAAAAGATACACAATTGTAATAGTAAAGATACGCAAACGATGTAAAGATACACAATTGGAATAGTAAAGATACGCAAACGATGTAAAGATACTCAGTTTGAAAGAAACACACTCCCACACTTGCAAAACTCTCAAATTCAATAGAAACTCGCATCAGAAAGCCTTACAGAAAGATACTCAAACGAGAAATGAAAAGATACACAATTAGAATCGTAAAGATACGCAAACGATGTAAAGATACTCAGTTTGAAAGAAACACACTCCCACACTTGCAAAACTCTCAAATACAATAGAAACTCGCATCAGAAGCCTTACAGAAAGATACTCAAACGAGAAATGAAAAGATACACAATTGGAATAGTAAAGATACGCAAACGATGTAAAGATACACAATTGGAATAGTAAAGATACGCAAACGATGTAAAGATACTCAGTTTGAAAGAAACACACTCCCACACTTGCAAAACTCTCAAATTCAATAGAAACTCGCATCAGAAAGCCTTACAGAAAGATACTCAAACGAGAAATGAAAAGATACACAATTGGAATCGTAAAGATACGCAAACGATGTAAAGATACTCAGTTTGAAAGAAACACACTCCCACACTTGCAAACTCTCAAATACAATAGAAACTCGCATCAGAAGCCTTACAGAAAGATACTCAAACGAGAAATGAAAAGATACACAATTGGAATAGTAAAGATACGCAAACGATGTAAAGATACACAATTGGAATAGTAAAGATACGCAAACGATGTAAAGATACTCAGTTTGAAAGAAACACACTCCCACACTTGCAAAACTCTCAAATTCAATAGAAACTCGCATCAGAAAGCCTTACAGAAAGATACTCAAACGAGAAATGAAAAGATACACAATTGGAATCGTAAAGATACGCAAACGATGTAAAGATACTCAGTTTGAAAGAAACACACTCCCACACTTGCAAACTCTCAAATACAATAGAAACTCGCATCAGAAGCCTTACAGAAAGATACTCAAACGAGAAATGAAAAGATACACAATTGGAATAGTAAAGATACGCAAACGATGTAAAGATACACAATTGGAATAGTAAAGATACGGAAACGATGTAAAGATACTCAGTTTGAAAGAAACACACTCCCACACTTGCAAAACTCTCAAATTCAATAGAAACTCGCATCAGAAAGCCTTACAGAAAGATACTCAAACGAGAAATGAAAAGATACACAATTGGAATCGTAAAGATACGCAAACGATGTAAAGATACTCAGTTTGAAAGAAACACACTCCCACACTTACAAAACTCTGAAATTCAATAGAAACTCGCATCAGAAAGCCTTACAGAAAGATACTCAAACGAGAAATGAAAACATACACAATTGGAATAGTAAAGATACGCAAACGATGTAAAGTTACACAATTGGAATAGTAAAGATACGCAAACGATGTAAAGTTACTCAGTTTGAAAGAAACACACTCCCACACTTGCAAAACTCTCAAATTCAATAGAAACTCGCATCAGAAAGCCTTACAGAAAGATACTCAAACGAGAAATGAAAAGATACACAATTGGAATCGTAAAGATACGCAAACGATGTAAAGATACTCAGTTTGAAAGAAACACACTCCCACACTTGCAAAACTCTCAAATACAATAGAAACTCGCATCAGAAGCCTTACAGAAAGATACTCAAACGAGAAATGAAAAGATACACAATTGGAATAGTAAAGATACGCAAACGATGTAAAGATACACAATTGGAATAGTAAAGATACGCAAACGATGTAAAGATACTCAGTTTGAAAGAAACACACTCCCACACTTGCAAAACTCTCAAATACAATAGAAACTCGCATCAGAAGCCTTACAGAAAGATACTCAAACGAGAAATGAAAACATACACAATTGGAATCGTAAAGATAGCAAACGATGTAAAGATACTCAGTTTGAAAGAAACACACTCCCACACTTGCAAACTCTCAAATACAATAGAAACTCGCATCAGAAGCCTTACAAAAAGATACTCAAACGAGAAATGAAAAGATACACAATTGGAATAGTAAAGATACGCAAACGATGTAAAGATACACAATTGGAATAGTAAAGATACGCAAACGATGTAAAGATACTCAGTTTGAAAGAAACACACTCCCACACTTGCAAAACTCTCAAATTCAATAGAAACTCGCATCAGAAAGCCTTACAGAAAGATACTGAAACGAGAAATGAAAACATACACAATTGGAATAGTAAAGATACGCAAACGATGTAAAGATACACAATTGGAATAGTAAAGATACGCAAACGATGTAAAGATACTCAGTTTGAAAGAAACACACTCCCACACTTGCAAAACTCTCAAATACAATAGAAACTCGCATCAGAAGCCTCAAAGAAAGATACTCAAACGAGAAATGAAAAGATACACAATTCGAATCGTAAAGATACGCAAACGATGTAAAGATACTCAGTTTGAAAGAAACACACTCCCACACTTGCAAAACTCTCAAATTCAATAGAAACTCGCATCAGAAAGCCTTACAGAAAGATACTCAAACGAGAAATGAAAAGATACACAATTGGAATCGTAAAGATACGCAAACGATGTAAAGATACTCAGTTTGAAAGAAACACACTCCCACACTTGCAAAACTCTCAAATACAATAGAAACTCGCATCAGAAGCCTTACAGAAAGATACTCAAACGAGAAATGAAAAGATACAGAATTGCAATAGTAAAGATACGCAAACGATGTAAAGATACTCAGTTTGAATAGTAAAGATACGCAAACGATGTAAAGATACTCAGTTTGAAAGAAACACACTCCCACACTTGCAAAACTCTCAAATACAATAGAAACTCGCATCAGAAGCCTTACAGAAAGATACTCAAACGAGAAATGAAAAGATACACAATTGGAATAGTAAAGATACGCAAACGATGTAAAGATACACAATTGGAATAGTAAAGATACGCAAACCATGTAAAGATACTCAGTTTGAAAGAAACACACTACCACACTTGCAAAACTCTCAAATTCAATAGAAACTCGCATCAGAAAGCCTTACAGAAAGATACTCAAACGAGAAATGAAAACATACACAATTGGAATAGTAAAGATACGCAAACGATGTAAAGATACACAATTGGAATAGTAAAGATACGGAAACGATGTAAAGATACTCAGTTTGAAAGAAACACACTCCCACACTTGCAAAACTCTCAAATTCAATAGAAACTCGCATCAGAAAGCCTTACAGAAAGATACTCAAACGAGAAATGAAAACATACACAATTGGAATAGTAAAGATACGCAAACGATGTAAAGATACTCAGTTTGAAAGAAACACACTCCCACACTTACAAAACTCTCAAATTCAATAGAAACTCGCATCTGAAAGCCTTACAGAAAGATACTCAAACGAGAAATGAAAAGATACACAATTGGAATAGTAAAGATACGCAAACGATGTAAAGATACACAATTGGAATAGTAAAGATACGCAAACGATGTAAAGATACTCAGTTTGAAAGAAACACACTCCCACACTTGCAAACTCTCAAATACAATAGAAACTCGCATCAGAAGCCTTACAGAAAGATACTCAAACGAGAAATGAAAAGATACACAATTGGAATAGTAAAGATACGCAAACGATGTAAAGATACACAATTGGAATAGTAAAGATACGGAAACGATGTAAAGATACTCAGTTTGAAAGAAACACACTCCCACACTTGCAAAACTCTCAAATTCAATAGAAACTCGCATCAGAAAGCCTTACAGAAAGATACTCAAACGAGAAATGAAAACATACACAATTGGAATAGTAAAGATACGCAAACGATGTAAAGTTACACAATTGGAATAGTAAAGATACGCAAACGATGTAAAGATACTCAGTTTGAAAGAAACACACTCCCACACTGGCAAAACTCTCAAATTCAATAGAAACTCGCATCAGAAAGCCTTACAGAAAGATACTCAAACGAGAAATGAAAAGATACACAATTGGAATCGTAAAGATACGCAAACGATGTAAAGATACTCAGTTTGAAAGAAACACACTCCCACACTTGCAAACTCTCAAATACAATAGAAACTCGCATCAGAAGCCTTACAGAAAGATACTCAAACGAGAAATGAAAAGATACACAATTGGAATAGTAAAGATACGCAAACGATGTTAAGATACACAATTGGAATAGTAAAGATACGGAAACGATGTAAAGATACTCAGTTTGAAAGAAACACACTCCCACACTTGCAAAACTCTCAAATTCAATAGAAACTCGCATCAGAAAGCCTTACAGAAAGATACTGAAACGAGAAATGAAAACATACACAATTGGAATCGTAAAGATACGCAAACGATGTAAAGATACTCAGTTTGAAAGAAACACACTCCCACACTTGCAAAACTCTCAAATACAATAGAAACTCGCATCAGAAGCCTTACAGAAAGATACTCAAACGAGAAATGAAAAGATACACAATTGCAATAGTAAAGATACGCAAACGATGGAAAGATACTCAGTTTGAATAGTAAAGATACGCAAACGATGTAAAGATACTCAGTTTGAAAGAAACACATTCCCACACTTGCAAAACTCTCAAATACTATAGAAACTCGCATCAGAAGCCTTACAGAAAGATACTCAAACGAGAAATGAAAAGATACACAATTGGAATAGTAAAGATACGCAAACGATGTAAAGATACACAATTGGAATAGTAAAGATACGCAAACCATGTAAAGATACTCAGTTTGAAAGAAACACACTACCACACTTGCAAAACTCTCAAATTCAATAGAAACTCGCATCAGAAAGCCTTACAGAAAGATACTCAAACGAGAAATGAAAACATACACAATTGGAATAGTAAAGATACGCAAACGATGTAAAGATACTCAGTTTGAAAGAAACACACTCCCACACTTGCAAACTCTCAAATACAATAGAAACTCGCATCAGAAGCCTTACAGAAAGATACTCAAACGAGAAATGAAAAGATACACAATTGTAATAGTAAAGATACGCAAACGATGTAAAGATACACAATTGGAATAGTAAAGATACGCAAACGATGTAAAGATACTCAGTTTGAAAGAAACACACTCCCACACTTGCAAAACTCTCAAATTCAATAGAAACTCGCATCAGAAAGCCTTACAGAAAGATACTCAAACGAGAAATGAAAAGATACACAATTAGAATCGTAAAGATACGCAAACGATGTAAAGATACTCAGTTTGAAAGAAACACACTCCCACACTTGCAAAACTCTCAAATACAATAGAAACTCGCATCAGAAGCCTTACAGAAAGATACTCAAACGAGAAATGAAAAGATACACAATTGGAATAGTAAAGATACGCAAACGATGTAAAGATACACAATTGGAATAGTAAAGATACGCAAACCATGTAAAGATACTCAGTTTGAAAGAAACACACTACCACACTTGCAAAACTCTCAAATTCAATAGAAACTCGCATCAGAAAGCCTTACAGAAAGATACTGAAACGAGAAATGAAAACATACACAATTGGAATAGTAAAGATACGCAAACGATGTAAAGATACTCAGTTTGAAAGAAACACACTCCCACACTTGCAAACTCTCAAATACAATAGAAACTCGCATCAGAAGCCTTACAGAAAGATACTCAAACGAGAAATGAAAAGATACACAATTGTAATAGTAAAGATACGCAAACGATGTAAAGATACACAATTGGAATAGTAAAGATACGCAAACGATGTAAAGATACTCAGTTTGAAAGAAACACACTCCCACACTTGGAAAACTCTCAAATTCAATAGAAACTCGCATCAGAAAGCCTTACAGAAAGATACTCAAACGAGAAATGAAAAGATACACAATTGGAATAGTAAAGATACGCAAACGATGTAAAGATACTCAGTTTGAAAGAAACACACTCCCACACTTGCAAAACTCTCAAATACAATAGAAACTCGCATCAGAAGCCTTACAGAAAGATACTCAAACGAGAAATGAAAAGATACACAATTGGAATCGTAAAGATACGCAAACGATGTAAAGATACTCAGTTTGAAAGAAACACACTCCCACACTTGCAAAACTCTCAAATTCAATAGAAACTCGCATCAGAAAGCCTTACAGAAAGATACTCAAACGAGAAATGAAAAGATACACAATTGGAATCGTAAAGATACGCAAACGATGTAAAGATACTCAGTTTGAAAGAAACACACTCCCACACTTGCAAAACTCTCAAATACAATAGAAACTCGCATCAGAAGCCTTACAGAAAGATACTCAAACGAGAAATGAAAAGATACACAATTGCAATAGTAAAGATACGCAAACGATGTAAAGATACTCAGTTTGAATAGTAAAGATACGCAAACGATGTAAAGATACTCAGTTTGAAAGAAACACATTCCCACACTTGCAAAACTCTCAAATACTATAGAAACTCGCATCAGAAGCCTTACAGAAAGATACTCAAACGAGAAATGAAAAGATACACAATTGGAATAGTAAAGATACGCAAACGATGTAAAGATACACACTTGGAATAGTAAAGATACGCAAACCATGTAAAGATACTCAGTTTGAAAGAAACACACTACCACACTTGCAAAACTCTCAAATTCAATAGAAACTCGCATCAGAAAGCCTTACAGAAAGATACTCAAACGAGAAATGAAAACATACACAATTGGAATAGTAAAGATACGCAAACGATGTAAAGATACTCAGTTTGAAAGAAACACACTCCCACACTTGCAAACTCTCAAATACAATAGAAACTCGCATCAGAAGCCTTACAGAAAGATACTCAAACGAGAAATGAAAAGATACACAATTGGAATAGTAAAGATACGCAAACGATGTAAAGATACTCAGTTTGAATAGTAAAGATACGCAAACGATGTAAAGATACTCAGTTTGAAAGAAACACACTCCCACACTTGCAAAACTCTCAAATTCAATAGAAACTCGCATCAGAAAGCCTTACAGAAAGATACTGAAACGAGAAATGAAAACATACACAATTGGAATAGTAAAGATACGCAAACGATGTAAAGATACACAATTGGAATAGTAAAGATACGCAAACGATGTAAAGATACTCAGTTTGAAAGAAACACACTCCCACACTTGCAAAACTCTCAAATACAATAGAAACTCGCATCAGAAGCCTTACAGAAAGATACTCAAACGAGAAATGAAAAGATACACAATTGGAATCGTAAAGATACGCAAACGATGTAAAGATACTCAGTTTGAAAGAAACACACTGCCACACTTGCAAAACTCTCAAATTCAATAGAAACTCGCATCAGAAAGCCTTACAGAAAGATACTCAAACGAGAAATGAAAAGATACACAATTGGAATCGTAAAGATACGCAAACGATGTAAAGATACTCAGTTTGAAAGAAACACACTCCCACACTTGCAAAACTCTCAAATACAATAGAAACTCGCATCAGAAGCCTTACAGAAAGATACTCAAACGAGAAATGAAAAGATACACAATTGCAATAGTAAAGATACGCAAACGATGTAAAGATACTCAGTTTGAATAGTAAAGATACGCAAACGATGTAAAGATACTCAGTTTGAAAGAAACACACTCCCACACTTGCAAAACTCTCAAATTCAATAGAAACTCGCATCAGAAAGCCTTACAGAAAGATACTCAAACGAGAAATGAAAGATACACAATTGGAATCGTAAAGATACGCAAACGATGTAAAGATACTCAGTTTGAAAGAAACACACTCCCACACTTGCAAAACTCTCAAATACAATAGAAACTCGCATCAGAAGCCTTACAGAAAGATACTCAAACGAGAAATGAAAAGATACACAATTGGAATCGTAAAGATACGCAAACGATGTAAAGATACTCAGTTTGAAAGAAACACACTCCCACACTTGCAAAACTCTCAAATTCAATAGAAACTCGCATCAGAAAGCCTTACAGAAAGATACTCAAACGAGAAATGAAAAGATACACAATTGGAATCGTAAAGATACGCAAACGATGTAAAGATACTCAGTTTGAAAGAAACACACTCCCACACTTGCAAAACTCTCAAATACAATAGAAACTCGCATCAGAAGCCTTACAGAAAGATACTCAAACGAGAAATGAAAAGATACACAATTGCAATAGTAAAGATACGCAAACGATGTAAAGATACTCAGTTTGAATAGTAAAGATACGCAAACGATGTAAAGATACTCAGTTTGAAAGAAACACACTCCCACACTTGCAAAACTCTCAAATTCAATAGAAACTCGCATCAGAAAGCCTTACAGAAAGATACTCAAACGAGAAATGAAAGATACACAATTGGAATCGTAAAGATACGCAAACGATGTAAAGATACTCAGTTTGAAAGAAACACACTCCCACACTTGCAAAACTCTCAAATACAATAGAAACTCGCATCAGAAGCCTTACAGAAAGATACTCAAACGAGAAATGAAAAGATACACAATTGGAATAGTAAAGATACGCAAACGATGTAAAGATACACAATTGGAATAGTAAAGATACGCAAACGATGTAAAGATACTCAGTTTGAAAGAAACACACTCCCACACTTGCAAAACTCTCAAATACAATAGAAACTCGCATCAGAAGCCTTACAGAAAGATACTCAAACGAGAAATGAAAACATACACAATTGGAATCGTAAAGATAGCAAACGATGTAAAGATACTCAGTTTGAAAGAAACACACTCCCACACTTTCAAACTCTCAAATACAATAGAAACTCGCATCAGAAGCCTTACAGAAAGATACTCAAACGAGAAATGAAAAGATACACAATTGGAATAGTAAAGATACGCAAACGATGTAAAGATACACAATTGGAATAGTAAAGATACGCAAACGATGTAAAGATACTCAGTTTGAAAGAAACACACTCCCACACTTGCAAAACTCTCAAATACAATAGAAACTCGCATCAGAAGCCTTACAGAAAGATACTCAAACGAGAAATGAAAAGATACACAATTGGAATCGTAAAGATACGCAAACGATGTAAAGATACTCAGTTTGAAAGAAACACACTCCCACACTTGCAAAACTCTCAAATTCAATAGAAACTCGCATCAGAAAGCCTTACAGAAAGATACTCAAACGAGAAATGAAAAGATACACAATTGGAATAGTAAAGATACGCAAACGATGTAAAGATACTCAGTTTGAAAGAAACACACTCCCACACTTGCAAAACTCTCAAATACAATAGAAACTCGCATCAGAAGCCTTACAGAAAGATACTCAAACGAGAAATGAAAAGATACACAATTGGAATCGTAAAGATACGCAAACGATGTAAAGATACTCAGTTTGAAAGAAACACACTCCCACACTTGCAAAACTCTCAAATTCAATAGAAACTCGCATCAGAAAGCCTTACAGAAAGATACTCAAACGAGAAATGAAAAGATACACAATTGGAATAGTAAAGATACGCAAACGATGTAAAGATACTCAGTTTGAAAGAAACACACTCCCACACTTGCAAAACTCTCAAATACAATAGAAACTCGCATCAGAAGCCTTACAGAAAGATACTCAAACGAGAAATGAAAAGATACACAATTGCAATAGTAAAGATACGCAAACGATGTAAAGATACTCAGTTTGAATAGTAAAGATACGCAAACGATGTAAAGATACTCAGTTTGAAAGAAACACATTCCCACACTTGCAAAACTCTCAAATACTATAGAAACTCGCATCAGAAGCCTTACAGAAAGATACTCAAACGAGAAATGAAAAGATACACAATTGGAATAGTAAAGATACGCAAACGATGTAAAGATACACAATTGGAATAGTAAAGATACGCAAACCATGTAAAGATACTCAGTTTGAAAGAAACACACTACCACACTTGCAAAACTCTCAAATTCAATAGAAACTCGCATCAGAAAGCCTTACAGAAAGATACTCAAACGAGAAATGAAAACATACACAATTGGAATAGTAAAGATACGCAAACGATGTAAAGATACTCAGTTTGAAAGAAACACACTCCCACACTTGCAAACTCTCAAATACAATAGAAACTCGCATCAGAAGCCTTACAGAAAGATACTCAAACGAGAAATGAAAAGATACACAATTGGAATAGTAAAGATACGCAAACGATGTAAAGATACTCAGTTTGAATAGTAAAGATACGCAAACGATGTAAAGATACTCAGTTTGAAAGAAACACACTCCCACACTTGCAAAACTCTCAAATTCAATAGAAACTCGCATCAGAAAGCCTTACAGAAAGATACTGAAACGAGAAATGAAAACATACACAATTGGAATAGTAAAGATACGCAAACGATGTAAAGATACACAATTGGAATAGTAAAGATACGCAAACGATGTAAAGATACTCAGTTTGAAAGAAACACACTCCCACACTTGCAAAACTCTCAAATACAATAGAAACTCGCATCAGAAGCCTTACAGAAAGATACTCAAACGAGAAATGAAAAGATACACAATTGGAATCGTAAAGATACGCAAACGATGTAAAGATACTCAGTTTGAAAGAAACACACTCCCACACTTGCAAAACTCTCAAATTCAATAGAAACTCGCATCAGAAAGCCTTACAGAAAGATACTCAAACGAGAAATGAAAAGATACACAATTGGAATCGTAAAGATACGCAAACGATGTAAAGATACTCAGTTTGAAAGAAACACACTCCCACACTTGCAAAACTCTCAAATACAATAGAAACTCGCATCAGAAGCCTTACAGAAAGATACTCAAACGAGAAATGAAAAGATACACAATTGCAATAGTAAAGATACGCAAACGATGTAAAGATACTCAGTTTGAATAGTAAAGATACGCAAACGATGTAAAGATACTCAGTTTGAAAGAAACACACTCCCACACTTGCAAAACTCTCAAATTCAATAGAAACTCGCATCAGAAAGCCTTACAGAAAGATACTCAAACGAGAAATGAAAGATACACAATTGGAATCGTAAAGATACGCAAACGATGTAAAGATACTCAGTTTGAAAGAAACACACTCCCACACTTGCAAAACTCTCAAATACAATAGAAACTCGCATCAGAAGCCTTACAGAAAGATACTCAAACGAGAAATGAAAAGATACACAATTGGAATAGTAAAGATACGCAAACGATGTAAAGATACACAATTGGAATAGTAAAGATACGCAAACGATGTAAAGATACTCAGTTTGAAAGAAACACACTCCCACACTTGCAAAACTCTCAAATACAATAGAAACTCGCATCAGAAGCCTTACAGAAAGATACTCAAACGAGAAATGAAAACATACACAATTGGAATCGTAAAGATAGCAAACGATGTAAAGATACTCAGTTTGAAAGAAACACACTCCCACACTTTCAAACTCTCAAATACAATAGAAACTCGCATCAGAAGCCTTACAGAAAGATACTCAAACGAGAAATGAAAAGATACACAATTGGAATAGTAAAGATACGCAAACGATGTAAAGATACACAATTGGAATAGTAAAGATACGCAAACGATGTAAAGATACTCAGTTTGAAAGAAACACACTCCCACACTTGCAAAACTCTCAAATACAATAGAAACTCGCATCAGAAGCCTTACAGAAAGATACTCAAACGAGAAATGAAAAGATACACAATTGGAATCGTAACGATACGCAAACGATGTAAAGATACTCAGTTTGAAAGAAACACACTCCCACACTTGCAAAACTCTCAAATTCAATAGAAACTCGCATCAGAAAGCCTTACAGAAAGATACTCAAACGAGAAATGAAAAGATACACAATTGGAATAGTAAAGATACGCAAACGATGTAAAGATACTCAGTTTGAAAGAAACACACTCCCACACTTGCAAAACTCTCAAATACAATAGAAACTCGCATCAGAAGCCTTACAGAAAGATACTCAAACGAGAAATGAAAAGATACACAATTGGAATCGTAAAGATACGCAAACGATGTAAAGATACTCAGTTTGAAAGAAACACACTCCCACACTTGCAAAACTCTCAAATTCAATAGAAACACGCATCAGAAAGCCTTACAGAAAGATACTCAAACGAGAAATGAAAAGATACACAATTGGAATAGTAAAGATACGCAAACGATGTAAAGATACTCAGTTTGAAAGAAACACACTCCCACACTTGCAAAACTCTCAAATACAATAGAAACTCGCATCAGAAGCCTTACAGAAAGATACTCAAACGAGAAATGAAAAGATACACAATTGCAATAGTAAAGATACGCAAACGATGTAAAGATACTCAGTTTGAATAGTAAAGATACGCAAACGATGTAAAGATACTCAGTTTGAAAGAAACACATTCCCACACTTGCAAAACTCTCAAATACTATAGAAACTCGCATCAGAAGCCTTACAGAAAGATACTCAAACGAGAAATGAAAAGATACACAATTGGAATAGTAAAGATACGCAAACGATGTAAAGATACACAATTGGAATAGTAAAGATACGCAAACCATGTAAAGATACTCAGTTTGAAAGAAACACACTACCACACTTGCAAAACTCTCAAATTCAATAGAAACTCGCATCAGAAAGCCTTACAGAAAGATACTCAAACGAGAAATGAAAACATACACAATTGGAATAGTAAAGATACGCAAACGATGTAAAGATACTCAGTTTGAAAGAAACACACTCCCACACTTGCAAACTCTCAAATACAATAGAAACTCGCATCAGAAGCCTTACAGAAAGATACTCAAACGAGAAATGAAAAGATACACAATTGGAATAGTAAAGATACGCAAACGATGTAAAGATACTCAGTTTGAATAGTAAAGATACGCAAACGATGTAAAGATACTCAGTTTGAAAGAAACACACTCCCACACTTGCAAAACTCTCAAATTCAATAGAAACTCGCATCAGAAAGCCTTACAGAAAGATACTGAAACGAGAAATGAAAACATACACAATTGGAATAGTAAAGATACGCAAACGATGTAAAGATACACAATTGGAATAGTAAAGATACGCAAACGATGTAAAGATACTCAGTTTGAAAGAAACACACTCCCACACTTGCAAAACTCTCAAATACAATAGAAACTCGCATCAGAAGCCTTACAGAAAGATACTCAAACGAGAAATGAAAAGATACACAATTGGAATCGTAAAGATACGCAAACGATGTAAAGATACTCAGTTTGAAAGAAACACACTCCCACACTTGCAAAACTCTCAAATTCAATAGAAACTCGCATCAGAAAGCCTTACAGAAAGATACTCAAACGAGAAATGAAAAGATACACAATTGGAATCGTAAAGATACGCAAACGATGTAAAGATACTCAGTTTGAAAGAAACACACTCCCACACTTGCAAAACTCTCAAATACAATAGAAACTCGCATCAGAAGCCTTACAGAAAGATACTCAAACGAGAAATGAAAAGATACACAATTGCAATAGTAAAGATACGCAAACGATGTAAAGATACTCAGTTTGAATAGTAAAGATACGCAAACGATGTAAAGATACTCAGTTTGAAAGAAACACACTCCCACACTTGCAAAACTCTCAAATTCAATAGAAACTCGCATCAGAAAGCCTTACAGAAAGATACTCAAACGAGAAATGAAAGATACACAATTGGAATCGTAAAGATACGCAAACGATGTAAAGATACTCAGTTTGAAAGAAACACACTCCCACACTTGCAAAACTCTCAAATACAATAGAAACTCGCATCAGAAGCCTTACAGAAAGATACTCAAACGAGAAATGAAAAGATACACAATTGGAATAGTAAAGATACGCAAACGATGTAAAGATACACAATTGGAATAGTAAAGATACGCAAACGATGTAAAGATACTCAGTTTGAAAGAAACACACTCCCACACTTGCAAAACTCTCAAATACAATAGAAACTCGCATCAGAAGCCTTACAGAAAGATACTCAAACGAGAAATGAAAACATACACAATTGGAATCGTAAAGATAGCAAACGATGTAAAGATACTCAGTTTGAAAGAAACACACTCCCACACTTTCAAACTCTCAAATACAATAGAAACTCGCATCAGAAGCCTTACAGAAAGATACTCAAACGAGAAATGAAAAGATACACAATTGGAATAGTAAAGATACGCAAACGATGTAAAGATACACAATTGGAATAGTAAAGATACGCAAACGATGTAAAGATACTCAGTTTGAAAGAAACACACTCCCACACTTGCAAAACTCTCAAATACAATAGAAACTCGCATCAGAAGCCTTACAGAAAGATACTCAAACGAGAAATGAAAAGATACACAATTGGAATCGTAAAGATACGCAAACGATGTAAAGATACTCAGTTTGAAAGAAACACACTCCCACACTTGCAAAACTCTCAAATTCAATAGAAACTCGCATCAGAAAGCCTTACAGAAAGATACTCAAACGAGAAATGAAAAGATACACAATTGGAATCGTAAAGATACGCAAACGATGTAAAGATACTCAGTTTGAAAGAAACACACTCCCACACTTGCAAAACTCTCAAATTCAATAGAAACTCGCATCAGAAAGCCTTACAGAAAGATACTCAAACGAGAAATGAAAAGATACACAATTGCAATAGTAAAGATACGCAAACGATGTAAAGATACTCAGTTTGAATAGTAAAGATACGCAAACGATGTAAAGATACTCAGTTTGAAAGAAACACACTCCCACACTTGCAAAACTCTCAAATTCAATAGAAACTCGCATCAGAAAGCCTTACAGAAAGATACTGAAACGAGAAATGAAAACATACACAATTGGAATAGTAAAGATACGCAAACGATGTAAAGATACACAATTGGAATAGTAAAGATACGCAAACGATGTAAAGATACTCAGTTTGAAAGAAACACACTCCCACACTTGCAAAACTCTCAAATACAATAGAAACTCGCATCAGAAGCCTTACAGAAAGATACTCAAACGAGAAATGAAAAGATACACAATTGGAATCGTAAAGATACGCAAACGATGTAAAGATACTCAGTTTGAAAGAAACACACTCCCACACTTGCAAAACTCTCAAATACAATAGAAACTCGCATCAGAAGCCTTACAGAAAGATACTCAAACGAGAAATGAAAAGATACACAATTGGAATCGTAAAGATACGCAAACGATGTAAAGATACTCAGTTTGAAAGAAACACACTCCCACACTTGCAAAACTCTCAAATTCAATAGAAACTCGCATCAGAAAGCCTTACAGAAAGATACTCAAACGAGAAATGAAAAGATACACAATTGGAATAGTAAAGATACGCAAACGATGTAAAGATACTCAGTTTGAAAGAAACACACTCCCACACTTGCAAAACTCTCAAATACAATAGAAACTCGCATCAGAAGCCTTACAGAAAGATACTCAAACGAGAAATGAAAAGATACACAATTGGAATCGTAAAGATACGCAAACGATGTAAAGATACTCAGTTTGAAAGAAACACACTCCCACACTTGCAAAACTCTCAAATTCAATAGAAACTCGCATCAGAAAGCCTTACAGAAAGATACTCAAACGAGAAATGAAAAGATACACAATTGGAATCGTAAAGATACGCAAACGATGTAAAGATACTCAGTTTGAAAGAAACACACTCCCACACTTGCAAAACTCTCAAATACAATAGAAACTCGCATCAGAAGCCTTACAGAAAGATACTCAAACGAGAAATGAAAAGATACACAATTGCAATAGTAAAGATACGCAAACGATGTAAAGATACTCAGTTTGAATAGTAAAGATACGCAAACGATGTAAAGATACTCAGTTTGAAAGAAACACATTCCCACACTTGCAAAACTCTCAAATACTATAGAAACTCGCATCAGAAGCCTTACAGAAAGATACTCAAACGAGAAATGAAAAGATACACAATTGGAATAGTAAAGATACGCAAACGATGTAAAGATACACAATTGGAATAGTAAAGATACGCAAACCATGTAAAGATACTCAGTTTGAAAGAAACACACTACCACACTTGCAAAACTCTCAAATTCAATAGAAACTCGCATCAGAAAGCCTTACAGAAAGATACTCAAACGAGAAATGAAAACATACACAATTGGAATAGTAAAGATACGCAAACGATGTAAAGATACTCAGTTTGAAAGAAACACACTCCCACACTTGCAAACTCTCAAATACAATAGAAACTCGCATCAGAAGCCTTACAGAAAGATACTCAAACGAGAAATGAAAAGATACACAATTGGAATAGTAAAGATACGCAAACGATGTAAAGATACTCAGTTTGAATAGTAAAGATACGCAAACGATGTAAAGATACTCAGTTTGAAAGAAACACACTCCCACACTTGCAAAACTCTCAAATTCAATAGAAACTCGCATCAGAAAGCCTTACAGAAAGATACTGAAACGAGAAATGAAAACATACACAATTGGAATAGTAAAGATACGCAAACGATGTAAAGATACACAATTGGAATAGTAAAGATACGCAAACGATGTAAAGATACTCAGTTTGAAAGAAACACACTCCCACACTTGCAAAACTCTCAAATACAATAGAAACTCGCATCAGAAGCCTTACAGAAAGATACTCAAACGAGAAATGAAAAGATACACAATTGGAATCGTAAAGATACGCAAACGATGTAAAGATACTCAGTTTGAAAGAAACACACTCCCACACTTGCAAAACTCTCAAATTCAATAGAAACTCGCATCAGAAAGCCTTACAGAAAGATACTCAAACGAGAAATGAAAAGATACACAATTGGAATCGTAAAGATACGCAAACGATGTAAAGATACTCAGTTTGAAAGAAACACACTCCCACACTTGCAAAACTCTCAAATACAATAGAAACTCGCATCAGAAGCCTTACAGAAAGATACTCAAACGAGAAATGAAAAGATACACAATTGCAATAGTAAAGATACGCAAACGATGTAAAGATACTCAGTTTGAATAGTAAAGATACGCAAACGATGTAAAGATACTCAGTTTGAAAGAAACACACTCCCACACTTGCAAAACTCTCAAATTCAATAGAAACTCGCATCAGAAAGCCTTACAGAAAGATACTCAAACGAGAAATGAAAGATACACAATTGGAATCGTAAAGATACGCAAACGATGTAAAGATACTCAGTTTGAAAGAAACACACTCCCACACTTGCAAAACTCTCAAATACAATAGAAACTCGCATCAGAAGCCTTACAGAAAGATACTCAAACGAGAAATGAAAAGATACACAATTGGAATAGTAAAGATACGCAAACGATGTAAAGATACACAATTGGAATAGTAAAGATACGCAAACGATGTAAAGATACTCAGTTTGAAAGAAACACACTCCCACACTTGCAAAACTCTCAAATACAATAGAAACTCGCATCAGAAGCCTTACAGAAAGATACTCAAACGAGAAATGAAAACATACACAATTGGAATCGTAAAGATAGCAAACGATGTAAAGATACTCAGTTTGAAAGAAACACACTCCCACACTTTCAAACTCTCAAATACAATAGAAACTCGCATCAGAAGCCTTACAGAAAGATACTCAAACGAGAAATGAAAAGATACACAATTGGAATAGTAAAGATACGCAAACGATGTAAAGATACACAATTGGAATAGTAAAGATACGCAAACGATGTAAAGATACTCAGTTTGAAAGAAACACACTCCCACACTTGCAAAACTCTCAAATACAATAGAAACTCGCATCAGAAGCCTTACAGAAAGATACTCAAACGAGAAATGAAAAGATACACAATTGGAATCGTAAAGATACGCAAACGATGTAAAGATACTCAGTTTGAAAGAAACACACTCCCACACTTGCAAAACTCTCAAATTCAATAGAAACTCGCATCAGAAAGCCTTACAGAAAGATACTCAAACGAGAAATGAAAAGATACACAATTGGAATCGTAAAGATACGCAAACGATGTAAAGATACTCAGTTTGAAAGAAACACACTCCCACACTTGCAAAACTCTCAAATTCAATAGAAACTCGCATCAGAAAGCCTTACAGAAAGATACTCAAACGAGAAATGAAAAGATACACAATTGCAATAGTAAAGATACGCAAACGATGTAAAGATACTCAGTTTGAATAGTAAAGATACGCAAACGATGTAAAGATACTTAGTTTGAAAGAAACACACTCCCACACTTGCAAACTCTCAAATACAATAGAAACTCGCATCAGAAGCCTTACAGAAAGATACTCAAACGAGAAATGAAAAGATACACAATTGGAATAGTAAAGATACGCAAACGATGTAAAGATACATAATTAGAATAGTAAAGTTACGCAAACGATGTAAAGATACTCAGTTTGAAAGAAACACACTCCCACACTTGCAAAACTCTCAAATTCAATAGAAACTCGCATCAGAAAGCCTTACAGAAAGATACTCAAACGAGAAATGAAAAGATACACAATTGGAATCGTAAAGATACGCAAACGATGTAAAGATACTCAGTTTGAAAGAAACACACTCCCACACTTGCAAACTCTCAAATACAATAGAAACTCGCATCAAAAGCCTTACAGAAAGATACTCAAACGAGAAATGAAAAGATACACAATTGGAATAGTAAAGATACGCAAACGATGTAAAGATACACAATTGGAATAGTAAAGATACGGAAACGATGTAAAGATACTCAGTTTGAAAGAAACACACTCCCACACTTGCAAAACTCTCAAATTCAATAGAAACTCGCATCAGAAAGCCTTACAGAAAGATACTCAAACGAGAAATGAAAAGATACACAATTGGAATAGTAAAGATACGCAAACGATGTAAAGATACACAATTGGAATAGTAAAGATACGGAAACGATGTAAAGATACTCAGTTTGAAAGAAACACACTCCCACACTTGCAAAACTCTCAAATTCAATAGAAACTCGCATCAGAAAGCCTTACAGAAAGATACTCAAACGAGAAATGAAAACATACACAATTGGAATAGTAAAGATACGCAAACGATGTAAAGATACACAATTGGAATAGTAAAGATACGCAAACGATGTAAAGATACTCAGTTTGAAAGAAACACACTCCCACACTTGCAAAACTCTCAAATACAATAGAAACTCGCATCAGAAGCCTTACAGAAAGATACTCAAACGAGAAATGAAAAGATACACAATTGGAATCGTAAAGATACGCAAACGATGTAAAGATACTCAGTTTGAAAGAAACACACTCCCACACTTGCAAAACTCTCAAATTCAATAGAAACTCGCATCAGAAAGCCTTACAGAAAGATACTCAAACGAGAAATGAAAAGATACACAATTGGAATCGTAAAGATACGCAAACGATGTAAAGATACTCAGTTTGAAAGAAACACACTCCCACACTTGCAAAACTCTCAAATTCAATAGAAACTCGCATCAGAAAGCCTTACAGAAAGATACTCAAACGAGAAATGAAAACATACACAATTGCAATAGTAAAGATACGCAAACGATGTAAAGATACTCAGTTTGAATAGTAAAGATACGCAAACGATGTAAAGATACTCAGTTTGAAAGAAACACACTCCCACACTTGCAAACTCTCAAATACAATAGAAACTCGCATCAGAAGCCTTACAGAAAGATACTCAAACGAGAAATGAAAAGATACACAATTGCAATAGTAAAGATACGCAAACGATGTAAAGATACTCAGTTTGAATAGTAAAGATACGCAAACGATGTAAAGATACTCAGTTTGAAAGAAACACACTCCCACACTTGCAAAACTCTCAAATTCAATAGAAACTCGCATCTGAAAGCCTTACAGAAAGATACTCAAACGAGAAATGAAAAGATACACAATTGGAATAGTAAAGATACGCAAACGATGTAAAGATACATAATTAGAATAGTAAAGTTACGCAAACGATGTAAAGATACTCAGTTTGAAAGAAACACACTCCCACACTTGCAAAACTCTCAAATTCAATAGAAACTCGCATCAGAAAGCCTTACAGAAAGATACTCAAACGAGAAATGAAAAGATACACAATTGGAATCGTAAAGATACGCAAACGATGTAAAGATACTCAGTTTGAAAGAAACACACTCCCACACTTGCAAACTCTCAAATACAATAGAAACTCGCATCAAAAGCCTTACAGAAAGATACTCAAACGAGAAATGAAAAGATACACAATTGGAATAGTAAAGATACGCAAACGATGTAAAGATACACAATTGGAATAGTAAAGATACGGAAACGATGTAAAGATACTCAGTTTGAAAGAAACACACTCCCACACTTGCAAAACTCTCAAATTCAATAGAAACTCGCATCAGAAAGCCTTACAGAAAGATACTCAAACGAGAAATGAAAACATACACAATTGGAATAGTAAAGATACGCAAACGATGTAAATATACACAATTGGAATAGTAAATATACGCAAACGATGTAAAGATACTCAGTTTGAAAGAAACACACTCCCACACTTGCAAAACTCTCAAATACAATAGAAACTCGCATCAGAAGCCTTACAGAAAGATACCCAAACGAGAAATGAAAAGATACACAATTGGAATAGTAAAGATACGCAAACGATGTAAAGATACACAATTGGAATAGTAAAGATACGCAAACGATGTAAAGATACTCAGTTTGAAAGAAACACACTCCCACACTTGCAAAACTCTCAAATACAATAGAAACTCGCATCAGAAGCCTTACAGAAAGATACTCAAACGAGAAATGAAAAGATACACAATTGGAATCGTAAAGATACGCAAACGATGTAAAGATACTCAATTTGAAAGAAACACACTCCCACACTCGCAAAACTCTCAAATACAATAGAAACTCGCATCAGAAGCCTTACAGAAAGATACTCAAACGAGAAATGAAAAGATACACAATTGGAATAGTAAAGATACGCAAACGATGTAAAGATACTCAGTTTGAAAGAAACACACTCCCACACTTGCAAAACTCTCAAATTCAATAGAAACTCGTATCAGAAAGCCTTACAGAAAGATACTCAAACGAGAAATGAAAAGATACACAATTGGAATCGTAAAGATACGCAAACGATGTAAAGATACTCAGTTTGAAAGAAACACACTCCCACACTTGCAAAACTCTCAAATTCAATAGAAACTCGCATCAGAAAGCCTTACAGAAAGATACTCAAACGAGAAATGAAGACATACACAATTGGAATAGTAAAGATACGCAAACGATGTAAAGTTACACAATTGGAATAGTAAAGATACGCAAACGATGTAAAGATACTCAGTTTGAAAGAAACACACTCCCACACTTGCAAAACTCTCAAATTCAATAGAAACTCGCATCAGAAAGCCTTACAGAAAGATACTCAAACGAGAAATGAAAAGATACACAATTGGAATCGTAAAGATACGCAAACGATGTAAAGATACTCAGTTTGAAAGAAACACACTCCCACACTTGCAAAACTCTCAAATTCAATAGAAACTCGCATCAGAAAGCCTTAGAGAAAGATACTCAAACGAGAAATGAAAACATACACAATTGGAATCGTAAAGATACGCAAACGATGTAAAGATACTCAGTTTGAAAGAAACACACTCCCACACTTGCAAAACTCTCAAATACAATAGAAACTCGCATCAGAAGCCTTACAGAAAGATACTCAAACGAGAAATGAAAAGATACACAATTGGAATAGTAAAGATACGCAAACGATGTAAAGATACACAATTGGAATAGTAAAGATACGCAAACGATGTAAAGATACTCAGTTTGAAAGAAACACACTCCCACACTTGCAAAACTCTCAAATACAATAGAAACTCGCATCAGAAGCCTTACAGAAAGATACTCAAACGAGAAATGAAAACATACACAATTGGAATCGTAAAGATAGCAAACGATGTAAAGATACTCAGTTTGAAAGAAACACACTCCCACACTTGCAAAACTCTCAAATTCAATAGAAACTCGCATCAGAAAGCCTTACAGAAAGATACTCAAACGAGAAATGAAAAGATACACAATTGGAATCGTAAAGATACGCAAACGATGTAAAGATACTCAGTTTGAAAGAAACACACTCCCACACTTGCAAAACTCTCAAATACAATAGAAACTCGCATCAGAAGCCTTACAGAAAGATACTCAAACGAGAAATGAAAACATACACAATTGGAATCGTAAAGATAGCAAACGATGTAAAGATACTCAGTTTGAAAGAAACACACTCCCACACTTGCAAAACTCTCAAATACAATAGAAACTCGCATCAGAAGCCTTACAGAAAGATACTCAAACGAGAAATGAAAAGATACAAAATTGGAATAGAAAATATACGGAAACGATGTAAAGAAACTCAGTTTGAAAGAAACACAGTCCGACACTTGCAAAACTCTCAAATTCAATAGAAACTCGCATCAGAAAGCCTTACAGAAAGATACTCAAACGAGAAATGAAAAGATACACAATTGGAATAGTAAAGATACGCAAACGATGAAAAGATACACAATTGGAATAGTAAAGATACGCAAACGATGTAAAGATACTCAGTTTGAAAGAAACACACTCCCACACTTGCAAAACTCTCAAATTCAATAGAAACTCGCATCAGAAAGCCTTACAGAAAGATACTCAAACGAGAAATGAAAACATACACAATTGGAATAGTAAAGATACGCAAACGATGTAAAGTTACACAATTGGAATAGTAAAGATACGCAAACGATGTAAAGATACTCAGTTTGAAAGAAACACACTCCCACACTTGCAAAACTCTCAAATTCAATAGAAACTCGCATCAGAAAGCCTTACAGAAAGATACTCAAACGAGAAATGAAAACATACACAATTGGAATCATAAAGATACGCAAACGATGTAAAGATACTCAGTTTGAAAGAAACACACTCCCACACTTGCAAAACTCTCAAATACAATAGAAACTCGCATCAGAAGCCTTACAGAAAGATACTCAAACGAGAAATGAAAACATACACAATTGGAATCGTAAAGATAGCAAACGATGTAAAGATACTCAGTTTGAAAGAAACACACTCCCACACTTGCAAAACTCTCAAATACAATAGAAACTCGCATCAGAAGCCTTACAGAAAGATACTCAAACGAGAAATGAAAAGATACAAAATTGGAATAGAAAAGATACGGAAACGATGTAAAGAAACTCAGTTTGAAAGAAACACACTCCCACACTTGCAAAACTCTCAAATTCAATAGAAACTCGCATCAGAAAGCCTTACAGAAAGATACTCAAACGAGAAATGAAAACATACACAATTGCAATAGTAAAGATACGCAAACGATGTAAAGATACTCAGTTTGAATAGTAAAGATACGCAAACGATGTAAAGATACTCAGTTTGAAAGAAACACACTCCCACACTTGCAAACTCTCAAATACAATAGAAACTCGCATCAGAAGCCTTACAGAAAGATACTCAAACGAGAAATGAAAAGATACACAATTGCAATAGTAAAGATACGCAAACGATGTAAAGATACTCAGTTTGA
Source organism: Argentina anserina (assembly GCF_933775445.1). Classification (NCBI taxonomy): domain Eukaryota; kingdom Viridiplantae; phylum Streptophyta; class Magnoliopsida; order Rosales; family Rosaceae; genus Argentina; species Argentina anserina. The sequence continues at coordinate 124,269 of NW_026089508.1, read as the reverse complement.
ATAGTAAAGATACGCAAACGATGTAAAGATACTCAGTTTGAAAGAAACACACTCCCACACTTGCAAAACTCTCAAATTCAATAGAAACTCGCATCTGAAAGCCTTACAGAAAGATACTCAAACGAGAAATGAAAAGATACACAATTGGAATAGTAAAGATACGCAAACGATGTAAAGATACATAATTAGAATAGTAAAGTTACGCAAACGATGTAAAGATACTCAGTTTGAAAGAAACACACTCCCACACTTGCAAAACTCTCAAATTCAATAGAAACTCGCATCAGAAAGCCTTACAGAAAGATACTCAAACGAGAAATGAAAAGATACACAATTGGAATCGTAAAGATACGCAAACGATGTAAAGATACTCAGTTTGAAAGAAACACACTCCCACACTTGCAAACTCTCAAATACAATAGAAACTCGCATCAAAAGCCTTACAGAAAGATACTCAAACGAGAAATGAAAAGATACACAATTGGAATAGTAAAGATACGCAAACGATGTAAAGATACACAATTGGAATAGTAAAGATACGGAAACGATGTAAAGATACTCAGTTTGAAAGAAACACACTCCCACACTTGCAAAACTCTCAAATTCAATAGAAACTCGCATCAGAAAGCCTTACAGAAAGATACTCAAACGAGAAATGAAAACATACACAATTGCAATAGTAAAGATACGCAAACGATGTAAAGATACTCAGTTTGAAAGAAACACACTCCCACACTTGCAAAACTCTCAAATTCAATAGAAACTCGCATCAGAAAGCCTTACAGAAAGATACTCAAACGAGAAATGAAAAGATACACAATTGGAATCGTAAAGATACGCAAACGATGTAAAGAAACTCAGTTTGAAAGAAACACACTCCCACACTTGCAAAACTCTCAAATTCAATAGAAACTCGCATCAGAAAGCCTTACAGAAAGATACTCAAACGAGAAATGAAAACATACACAATTGCAATAGTAAAGATACGCAAACGATGTAAAGATACTCAGTTTGAATAGTAAAGATACGCAAACGATGTAAAGATACTCAGTTTGAAAGAAACACACTCCCACACTTGCAAACTCTCAAATACAATAGAAACTCGCATCAGAAGCCTTACAGAAAGATACTCAAACGAGAAATGAAAAGATACACAATTGCAATAGTAAAGATACGCAAACGATGTAAAGATACTCAGTTTGAATAGTAAAGATACGCAAACGATGTAAAGATACTCAGTTTGAAAGAAACACACTCCCACACTTGCAAAACTCTCAAATTCAAGAGAAACTCGCATCTGAAAGCCTTACAGAAAGATACTCAAACGAGAAATGAAAAGATACACAATTGGAATAGTAAAGATACGCAAACGATGTAAAGATACATAATTAGAATAGTAAAGTTACGCAAACGATGTAAAGATACTCAGTTTGAAAGAAACACACTCCCACACTTGCAAAACTCTCAAATTCAATAGAAACTCGCATCAGAAAGCCTTACAGAAAGATACTCAAACGAGAAATGAAAAGATACACAATTGGAATCGTAAAGATACGCAAACGATGTAAAGATACTCAGTTTGAAAGAAACACACTCCCACACTTGCAAACTCTCAAATACAATAGAAACTCGCATCAAAAGCCTTACAGAAAGATACTCAAACGAGAAATGAAAAGATACACAATTGGAATAGTAAAGATACGCAAACGATGTAAAGATACACAATTGGAATAGTAAAGATACGGAAACGATGTAAAGATACTCAGTTTGAAAGAAACACACTCCCACACTTGCAAAACTCTCAAATTCAATAGAAACTCGCATCAGAAAGCCTTACAGAAAGATACTCAAACGAGAAATGAAAACATACACAATTGGAATAGTAAAGATACGCAAACGATGTAAATATACACAATTGGAATAGTAAATATACGCAAACGATGTAAAGATACTCAGTTTGAAAGAAACACACTCCCACACTTGCAAAACTCTCAAATACAATAGAAACTCGCATCAGAAGCCTTACAGAAAGATACCCAAACGAGAAATGAAAAGATACACAATTGGAATAGTAAAGATACGCAAACGATGTAAAGATACACAATTGGAATAGTAAAGATACGCAAACGATGTAAAGATACTCAGTTTGAAAGAAACACACTCCCACACTTGCAAAACTCTCAAATACAATAGAAACTCGCATCAGAAGCCTTACAGAAAGATACTCAAACGAGAAATGAAAAGATACACAATTGGAATCGTAAAGATACGCAAACGATGTAAAGATACTCAATTTGAAAGAAACACACTCCCACACTCGCAAAACTCTCAAATACAATAGAAACTCGCATCAGAAGCCTTACAGAAAGATACTCAAACGAGAAATGAAAAGATACACAATTGGAATAGTAAAGATACGCAAACGATGTAAAGATACTCAGTTTGAAAGAAACACACTCCCACACTTGCAAAACTCTCAAATTCAATAGAAACTCGTATCAGAAAGCCTTACAGAAAGATACTCAAACGAGAAATGAAAAGATACACAATTGGAATCGTAAAGATACGCAAACGATGTAAAGATACTCAGTTTGAAAGAAACACACTCCCACACTTGCAAAACTCTCAAATTCAATAGAAACTCGCATCAGAAAGCCTTACAGAAAGATACTCAAACGAGAAATGAAGACATACACAATTGGAATAGTAAAGATACGCAAACGATGTAAAGTTACACAATTGGAATAGTAAAGATACGCAAACGATGTAAAGATACTCAGTTTGAAAGAAACACACTCCCACACTTGCAAAACTCTCAAATTCAATAGAAACTCGCATCAGAAAGCCTTACAGAAAGATACTCAAACGAGAAATGAAAAGATACACAATTGGAATCGTAAAGATACGCAAACGATGTAAAGATACTCAGTTTGAAAGAAACACACTCCCACACTTGCAAAACTCTCAAATTCAATAGAAACTCGCATCAGAAAGCCTTAGAGAAAGATACTCAAACGAGAAATGAAAACATACACAATTGGAATCGTAAAGATACGCAAACGATGTAAAGATACTCAGTTTGAAAGAAACACACTCCCACACTTGCAAAACTCTCAAATACAATAGAAACTCGCATCAGAAGCCTTACAGAAAGATACTCAAACGAGAAATGAAAAGATACACAATTGGAATAGTAAAGATACGCAAACGATGTAAAGATACACAATTGGAATAGTAAAGATACGCAAACGATGTAAAGATACTCAGTTTGAAAGAAACACACTCCCACACTTGCAAAACTCTCAAATACAATAGAAACTCGCATCAGAAGCCTTACAGAAAGATACTCAAACGAGAAATGAAAACATACACAATTGGAATCGTAAAGATAGCAAACGATGTAAAGATACTCAGTTTGAAAGAAACACACTCCCACACTTGCAAAACTCTCAAATTCAATAGAAACTCGCATCAGAAAGCCTTACAGAAAGATACTCAAACGAGAAATGAAAAGATACACAATTGGAATCGTAAAGATACGCAAACGATGTAAAGATACTCAGTTTGAAAGAAACACACTCCCACACTTGCAAAACTCTCAAATACAATAGAAACTCGCATCAGAAGCCTTACAGAAAGATACTCAAACGAGAAATGAAAACATACACAATTGGAATCGTAAAGATAGCAAACGATGTAAAGATACTCAGTTTGAAAGAAACACACTCCCACACTTGCAAAACTCTCAAATACAATAGAAACTCGCATCAGAAGCCTTACAGAAAGATACTCAAACGAGAAATGAAAAGATACAAAATTGGAATAGAAAATATACGGAAACGATGTAAAGAAACTCAGTTTGAAAGAAACACAGTCCGACACTTGCAAAACTCTCAAATTCAATAGAAACTCGCATCAGAAAGCCTTACAGAAAGATACTCAAACGAGAAATGAAAAGATACACAATTGGAATAGTAAAGATACGCAAACGATGAAAAGATACACAATTGGAATAGTAAAGATACGCAAACGATGTAAAGATACTCAGTTTGAAAGAAACACACTCCCACACTTGCAAAACTCTCAAATTCAATAGAAACTCGCATCAGAAAGCCTTACAGAAAGATACTCAAACGAGAAATGAAAACATACACAATTGGAATAGTAAAGATACGCAAACGATGTAAAGTTACACAATTGGAATAGTAAAGATACGCAAACGATGTAAAGATACTCAGTTTGAAAGAAACACACTCCCACACTTGCAAAACTCTCAAATTCAATAGAAACTCGCATCAGAAAGCCTTACAGAAAGATACTCAAACGAGAAATGAAATCATACACAATTGGAATCGTAAAGATACGCAAACGATGTAAAGATACTCAGTTTGAAAGAAACACACTCCCACACTTGCAAAACTCTCAAATACAATAGAAACTCGCATCAGAAGCCTTACAGAAAGATACTCAAACGAGAAATGAAAACATACACAATTGGAATCGTAAAGATAGCAAACGATGTAAAGATACTCAGTTTGAAAGAAACACACTCCCACACTTGCAAAACTCTCAAATACAATAGAAACTCGCATCAGAAGCCTTACAGAAAGATACTCAAACGAGAAATGAAAAGATACAAAATTGGAATAGAAAAGATACGGAAACGATGTAAAGAAACTCAGTTTGAAAGAAACACACTCCCACACTTGCAAAACTCTCAAATTCAATAGAAACTCGCATCAGAAAGCCTTACAGAAAGATACTCAAACGAGAAATGAAAAGATACACAATTGGAATAGTAAAGATACGCAAACGATGAAAAGATACACAATTGGAATAGTAAAGATACGCAAACGATGTAAAGATACTCAGTTTGAAAGAAACACACTCCCACACTTGCAAAACTCTCAAATTCAATAGAAACTCGCATCAGAAAGCCTTACAGAAAGATACTCAAACGAGAAATGAAAACATACACAATTGGAATAGTAAAGATACGCAAACGATGTAAAGATACACAATTGGAATAGTAAAGATACGCAAACGATGTAAAGATACTCAGTTTGAAAGAAACACACTCCCACACTTGCAAAACTCTCAAATACAATAGAAACTCGCATCAGAAGCCTTACAGAAAGATACTCAAACGAGAAATGAAAACATACACAATTGGAATCGTAAAGATAGCAAACGATGTAAAGATACTCAGTTTGAAAGAAACACACTCCCACACTTGCAAAACTCTCAAATTCAATAGAAACTCGCATCAGAAAGCCTTAGAGAAAGATACTCAAACGAGAAATGAAAACATACACAATTGGAATCGTAAAGATACGCAAACGATGTAAAGATACTCAGTTTGAAAGAAACACACTCCCACACTTGCAAAACTCTCAAATACAATAGAAACTCGCATCAGAAGCCTTACAGAAAGATACTCAAACGAGAAATGAAAAGATACACAATTGGAATAGTAAAGATACGCAAACGATGTAAAGATACACAATTGGAATAGTAAAGATACGCAAACGATGTAAAGATACTCAGTTTGAAAGAAACACACTCCCACACTTGCAAAACTCTCAAATACAATAGAAACTCGCATCAGAAGCCTTACAGAAAGATACTCAAACGAGAAATGAAAACATACACAATTGGAATCGTAAAGATAGCAAACGATGTAAAGATACTCAGTTTGAAAGAAACACACTCCCACACTTGCAAAACTCTCAAATTCAATAGAAACTCGCATCAGAAAGCCTTACAGAAAGATACTCAAACGAGAAATGAAAAGATACACAATTGGAATCGTAAAGATACGCAAACGATGTAAAGATACTCAGTTTGAAAGAAACACACTCCCACACTTGCAAAACTCTCAAATACAATAGAAACTCGCATCAGAAGCCTTACAGAAAGATACTCAAACGAGAAATGAAAACATACACAATTGGAATCGTAAAGATAGCAAACGATGTAAAGATACTCAGTTTGAAAGAAACACACTCCCACACTTGCAAAACTCTCAAATACAATAGAAACTCGCATCAGAAGCCTTACAGAAAGATACTCAAACGAGAAATGAAAAGATACAAAATTGGAATAGAAAATATACGGAAACGATGTAAAGAAACTCAGTTTGAAAGAAACACAGTCCGACACTTGCAAAACTCTCAAATTCAATAGAAACTCGCATCAGAAAGCCTTACAGAAAGATACTCAAACGAGAAATGAAAACATACACAATTGGAATAGTAAAGATACGCAAACGATGAAAAGATACACAATTGGAATAGTAAAGATACGCAAACGATGTAAAGATACTCAGTTTGAAAGAAACACACTCCCACACTTGCAAAACTCTCAAATTCAATAGAAACTCGCATCAGAAAGCCTTACAGAAAGATACTCAAACGAGAAATGAAAACATACACAATTGGAATAGTAAAGATACGCAAACGATGTAAAGTTACACAATTGGAATAGTAAAGATACGCAAACGATGTAAAGATACTCAGTTTGAAAGAAACACACTCCCACACTTGCAAAACTCTCAAATTCAATAGAAACTCGCATCAGAAAGCCTTACAGAAAGATACTCAAACGAGAAATGAAAACATACACAATTGGAATCGTAAAGATACGCAAACGATGTAAAGATACTCAGTTTGAAAGAAACACACTCCCACACTTGCAAAACTCTCAAATACAATAGAAACTCGCATCAGAAGCCTTACAGAAAGATACTCAAACGAGAAATGAAAACATACACAATTGGAATCGTAAAGATAGCAAACGATGTAAAGATACTCAGTTTGAAAGAAACACACTCCCACACTTGCAAAACTCTCAAATACAATAGAAACTCGCATCAGAAGCCTTACAGAAAGATACTCAAACGAGAAATGAAAAGATACAAAATTGGAATAGAAAAGATACGGAAACGATGTAAAGAAACTCAGTTTGAAAGAAACACACTCCCACACTTGCAAAACTCTCAAATTCAATAGAAACTCGCATCAGAAAGCCTTACAGAAAGATACTCAAACGAGAAATGAAAAGATACACAATTGGAATAGTAAAGATACGCAAACGATGAAAAGATACACAATTGGAATAGTAAAGATACGCAAACGATGTAAAGATACTCAGTTTGAAAGAAACACACTCCCACACTTGCAAAACTCTCAAATTCAATAGAAACTCGCATCAGAAAGCCTTACAGAAAGATACTCAAACGAGAAATGAAAACATACACAATTGGAATAGTAAAGATACGCAAACGATGTAAAGATACACAATTGGAATAGTAAAGATACGCAAACGATGTAAAGATACTCAGTTTGAAAGAAACACACTCCCACACTTGCAAAACTCTCAAATACAATAGAAACTCGCATCAGAAGCCTTACAGAAAGATACTCAAACGAGAAATGAAAACATACACAATTGGAATCGTAAAGATAGCAAACGATGTAAAGATACTCAGTTTGAAAGAAACACACTCCCACACTTGCAAAACTCTCAAATACAATAGAAACTCGCATCAGAAGCCTTACAGAAAGATACTCAAACGAGAAATGAAAACATACACAATTGGAATCGTAAAGATAGCAAACGATGTAAAGATACTCAGTTTGAAAGAAACACACTCCCACACTTGCAAAACTCTCAAATTCAATAGAAACTCGCATCAGAAAGCCTTACAGAAAGATACTCAAACGAGAAATCAAAACATACACAATTGGAATAGTAAAGATACGCAAACGATGTAAAGTTACACAATTGGAATAGTAAAGATACGCAAACGATGTAAAGATACTCAGTTTGAAAGAAACACACTCCCACACTTGCAAAACTCTCAAATTCAATAGAAACTCGCATCAGAAAGCCTTACAGAAAGATACTCAAACGAGAAATGAAAAGATACACAATTGGAATCGTAAAGATACGCAAACGATGTAAAGATACTCAGTTTGAAAGAAACACACTCCCACACTTGCAAAACTCTCAAATACAATAGAAACTCGCATCAGAAGCCTTACAGAAAGATACTCAAACGAGAAATGAAAAGATACACAATTGGAATAGTAAAGATACGCAAACGATGTAAAGATACACAATTGGAATAGTAAAGATACGCAAACGATGTAAAGATACTCAGTTTGAAAGAAACACACTCCCACACATGCAAAACTCTCAAATTCAATACAAACTCGCATCAGAAAGCCTTACAGAAAGATACTCAAACGAGAAATGAAAACATACACAATTGGAATAGTAAATATACGCAAACGATGTAAAGATACTCATGTTTGAAAGAAACACACTCCCACACTTGCAAAACTCTCAAATACAATAGAAACTCGCATCAGAAGCCTTACAGAAAGATACTCAAACGAGAAATGAAAAGATACAAAATTGGAATAGTAAAGATACGCAAACGATGTAAAGATACTCAGTTTGAAAGAAACACACTCCCACACTTGCAAAACTCTCAAATTCAATAGAAACTCGCATCAGAAAGCCTTACAGAAAGATACTCAAACGAGAAATGAAAAGATACACAATTGGAATCGTAAAGATACGCAAACGATGTAAAGATACTCAGTTTGAAAGAAACACACTCCCACACTTGCAAAACTCTCAAATTCAATAGAAACTCGCATCAGAAAGCCTTAAAGAAAAATACTCAAACGAGAAATGAAAAGATACACAATTGGAATCGTAAAGATACGCAAACGATGTAAAGATACTCAGTTTGAAAGAAACACACTCCCACACTTGCAAAACTCTCAAATTCAATAGAAACTCGCATCTGAAAGCCTTACAGAAAGATACTCAAACGAGAAATGAAAAGATACACAATTGGAATAGTAAAGATACGCAAACGATGTAAAGATACATAATTAGAATAGTAAAGATACGCAAACGATGTAAAGATACTCAGTTTGAAAGAAACACACTCCCACACTTGCAAAACTCTCAAATTCAATAGAAACTCGCATCAGAAAGCCTTACAGAAAGATACTCAAACGAGAAATGAAAAGATACACAATTGGAATCGTAAAGATACGCAAACGATGTAAAGATACTCAGTTTGAAAGAAACACACTCCCACACTTGCAAACTCTCAAATACAATAGAAACTCGCATCAGAAGCCTTACAGAAAGATACTCAAACGAGAAATGAAAAGATACACAATTGGAATAGTAAAGATACGCAAACGATGTAAAGATACACAATTGGAATAGTAAAGATACGGAAACGATGTAAAGATACTCAGTTTGAAAGAAACACACTCCCACACTTGCAAAACTCTCAAATTCAATAGAAACTCGCATCAGAAAGCCTTACAGAAAGATACTCAAACGAGAAATGAAAACATACACAATTGGAATAGTAAAGATACGCAAACGATGTAAAGATACACAATTGGAATAGTAAAGATACGCAAACGATGTAAAGAAACTCAGTTTGAAAGAAACACACTCCCACACTTGCAAAACTCTCAAATACAATAGAAACTCGCATCAGAAGCCTTACAGAAAGATACCCAAACGAGAAATGAAAAGATACACAATTGGAATAGTAAAGATACGCAAACGATGTAAAGATACACAATTGGAATAGTAAAGATACGCAAACGATGTAAAGATACTCAGTTTGAAAGAAACACACTCCCACACTTGCAAAACTCTCAAATTCAATAGAAACTCGCATCAGAAAGCCTTACAGAAAGATACTCAAATGAGAAATGAAAAGATACACAATTGGAATCGTAAAGATACGCAAACGATGTAAAGATACTCAGTTTGAAAGAAACACACTCCCACACTTGCAAAACTCTCAAATACAATAGAAACTCGCATCAGAAGCCTTACAGAAAGATACTCAAACGAGAAATGAAAAGATACACAATTGGAATAGTAAAGATACGCAAACGATGTAAAGATACTCAGTTTGAAAGAAACACACTCCCACACTTGCAAACTCTCAAATACAATAGAAACTCGCATCAGAAGCCTTACAGAAAGATACTCAAACGAGAAATGAAAAGATACACAATTGGAATAGTAAAGATACGCAAACGATGTAAAGATACACAATTGGAATAGTAAAGATACGGAAACGATGTAAAGATACTCAGTTTGAAAGAAACACACTCCCACACTTGCAAAACTCTCAAATTCAATAGAAACTCGCATCAGAAAGCCTTACAGAAAGATACTCAAACGAGTAATGAAAAGATACACAATTGGAATCGTAAAGATACGCAAACGATGTAAAGATACTCAGTTTGAAAGAAACACACTCCCACACTTGCAAAACTCTCAAATTCAATAGAAACTCGCATCAGAAAGCCTTACAGAAAGATACTCAAACGGGAAATGAAAACATACACAATTGGAATAGTAAAGATACGCAAACGATGTAAAGATACACAATTGGAATAGTAAAGATACGCAAACGATGTAAAGATACTCAGTTTGAAAGAAACACACTCCCACACTTGCAAAACTCTCAAATACAATAAAAACTCGCATCAGAAGCCTTACAGAAAGATACTCAAACGAGAAATGAAAAGATACACAATTGGAATAGTAAAGATACGCAAACGATGTAAAGATACACAATTGGAATAGTAAAGATACGCAAACCATGTAAAGATACTCAGTTTGAAAGAAACACACTACCACACTTGCAAAACTCTCAAATTCAATAGAAACTCGCATCAGAAAGCCTTACAGAAAGATACTCAAACGAGAAATGAAAACATACACAATTGGAATAGTAAAGATACGCAAACGATGTAAAGATACTCAGTTTGAAAGAAACACACTCCCACACTTGCAAACTCTCAAATACAATAGAAACTCGCATCAGAAGCCTTACAGAAAGATACTCAAACGAGAAATGAAAAGATACACAATTGGAATAGTAAAGATACGCAAACGATGTAAAGATACACAATTGGAATAGTAAAGATACGCAAACGATGTAAAGATACTCAGTTTGAAAGAAACACACTCCCACACTTGCAAAACTCTCAAATTCAATAGAAACTCGCATCAGAAAGCCTTACAGAAAGATACTCAAACGAGAAATGAAAAGATACACAATTGGAATCGTAAAGATACGCAAACGATGTAAAGATACTAAGTTTGAAAGAAACACACTCCCACACTTGCAAACTCTCAAATACAATAGAAACTCGCATCAGAAGCCTTACAGAAAGATACTCAAACGAGAAAAGAAAAGATACACAATTGGAATAGTAAAGATACGCAAACGATGTAAAGATACACAATTGGAATAGTAAAGATACGCAAACCATGTAAAGATACTCAGTTTGAAAGAAACACACTACCACACTTGCAAAACTCTCAAATTCAATAGAAACTCGCATCAGAAAGCCTTACAGAAAGATACTCAAACGAGAAATGAAAACATACACAATTGGAATAGTAAAGATACGCAAACGATGTAAAGATACTCAGTTTGAAAGAAACACACTCCCACACTTGCAAACTCTCAAATACAATAGAAACTCGCATCAGAAGCCTTACAGAAAGATACTCAAACGAGAAATGAAAAGATACACAATTGGAATAGTAAAGATACGCAAACGATGTAAAGATACACAATTGGAATAGTAAAGATACGCAAACGATGTAAAGATACTCAGTTTGAAAGAAACACACTCCCACACTTGCAAAACTCTCAAATTCAATAGAAACTCGCATCAGAAAGCCTTACAGAAAGATACTCAAACGAGAAATGAAAAGATACACAATTGGATTCGTAAAGATACGCAAACGATGTAAAGATACTCAGTTTGAAAGAAACACACTCCCACACTTGCAAACTCTCAAATACAATAGAAACTCGCATCAGAAGCCTTACAGAAAGATACTCAAACGAGAAATGAAAAGATACACAATTGGAATAGTAAAGATACGCAAACGATGTAAAGATACACAATTGGAATAGTAAAGATACGCAAACCATGTAAAGATACTCAGTTTGAAAGAAACACACTCCCACACTTGCAAAACTCTCAAATTCAAAAGAAACTCGCATCAGAAAGCCTTACAGAAAGATACTCAAACGAGAAATCAAAACATACACAATTGGAATAGTAAAGATACGCAAACGATGTAAAGTTACACAATTGGAATAGTAAAGATACGCAAACGATGTAAAGATACTCAGTTTGAAAGAAACACACTCCCACACTTGCAAAACTCTCAAATTCAATAGAAACTCGCATCAGAAAGCCTTACAGAAAGATACTCAAACGAGAAATGAAAAGATACACAATTGGAATCGTAAAGATACGCAAACGATGTAAAGATACTCAGTTTGAAAGAAACACACTCCCACACTTGCAAAACTCTCAAATACAATAGAAACTCGCATCAGAAGCCTTACAGAAAGATACTCAAACGAGAAATGAAAAGATACACAATTGGAATAGTAAAGATACGCAAACGATGTAAAGATACACAATTGGAATAGTAAAGATACGCAAACGATGTAAAGATACTCAGTTTGAAAGAAACACACTCCCACACATGCAAAACTCTCAAATTCAATAGAAACTCGCATCAGAAAGCCTTACAGAAAGATACTCAAACGAGAAATGAAAACATACACAATTGGAATAGTAAATATACGCAAACGATGTAAAGATACTCATGTTTGAAAGAAACACACTCCCACACTTGCAAAACTCTCAAATACAATAGAAACTCGCATCAGAAGCCTTACAGAAAGATACTCAAACGAGAAATGAAAAGATACAAAATTGGAATAGTAAAGATACGCAAACGATGTAAAGATACTCAGTTTGAAAGAAACACACTCCCACACTTGCAAAACTCTCAAATTCAATAGAAACTCGCATCAGAAAGCCTTACAGAAAGATACTCAAACGAGAAATGAAAAGATACACAATTGGAATCGTAAAGATACGCAAACGATGTAAAGATACTCAGTTTGAAAGAAACACACTCCCACACTTGCAAAACTCTCAAATTCAATAGAAACTCGCATCAGAAAGCCTTACAGAAAGATACTCAAACGAGAAATGAAAAGATACACAATTGGAATCGTAAAGATACGCAAACGATGTAAAGATACTCAGTTTGAAAGAAACACACTCCCACACTTGCAAAACTCTCAAATTCAATAGAAACTCGCATCTGAAAGCCTTACAGAAAGATACTCAAACGAGAAATGAAAAGATACACAATTGGAATAGTAAAGATACGCAAACGATGTAAAGATACATAATTAGAATAGTAAAGATACGCAAACGATGTAAAGATACTCAGTTTGAAAGAAACACACTCCCACACTTGCAAAACTCTCAAATTCAATAGAAACTCGCATCAGAAAGCCTTACAAAAAGATACTCAAACGAGAAATGAAAAGATACACAATTGGAATCGTAAAGATACGCAAACGATGTAAAGATACTCAGTTTGAAAGAAACACACTCCCACACTTGCAAACTCTCAAATACAATAGAAACTCGCATCAGAAGCCTTACAGAAAGATACTCAAACGAGAAATGAAAAGATACACAATTGGAATAGTAAAGATACGCAAACGATGTAAAGATACACAATTGGAATAGTAAAGATACGGAAACGATGTAAAGATACTCAGTTTGAAAGAAACACACTCCCACACTTGCAAAACTCTCAAATTCAATAGAAACTCGCATCAGAAAGCCTTACAGAAAGATACTCAAACGAGAAATGAAAACATACACAATTGGAATAGTAAAGATACGCAAACGATGTAAAGATACACAATTGGAATAGTAAAGATACGCAAACGATGTAAAGATACACAATTGGAATAGTAAAGATACGCAAACGATGTAAAGATACTCAGTTTGAAAGAAACACACTCCCACACTTGCAAAACTCTCAAATTCAATAGAAACTCGCATCAGAAAGCCTTACAGAAAGATACTCAAATGAGAAATGAAAAGATACACAATTGGAATCGTAAAGATACGCAAACGATGTAAAGATACTCAGTTTGAAAGAAACACACTCCCACACTTGCAAAACTCTCAAATACAATAGAAACTCGCATCAGAAGCCTTACAGAAAGATACTCAAACGAGAAATGAAAAGATACACAATTGGAATAGTAAAGATACGCAAACGATGTAAAGATACTCAGTTTGAAAGAAACACACTCCCACACTTGCAAACTCTCAAATACAATAGAAACTCGCATCAGAAGCCTTACAGAAAGATACTCAAACGAGAAATGAAAAGATACACAATTGGAATAGTAAAGATACGCAAACGATGTAAAGATACACAATTGGAATAGTAAAGATACGGAAACGATGTAAAGATACTCAGTTTGAAAGAAACACACTCCCACACTTGCAAAACTCTCAAATTCAATAGAAACTCGCATCAGAAAGCCTTACAGAAAGATACTCAAACGAGTAATGAAAAGATACACAATTGGAATCGTAAAGATACGCAAACGATGTAAAGATACTCAGTTTGAAAGAAACACACTCCCACACTTGCAAAACTCTCAAATTCAATAGAAACTCGCATCAGAAAGCCTTACAGAAAGATACTCAAACGGGAAATGAAAACATACACAATTGGAATAGTAAAGATACGCAAACGATGTAAAGATACACAATTGGAATAGTACAGATACGCAAACGATGTAAAGATACTCAGTTTGAAAGAAACACACTCCCACACTTGCAAAACTCTCAAATACAATAGAAACTCGCATCAGAAGCCTTACAGAAAGATACTCAAACGAGAAATGAAAAGATACACAATTGGAATAGTAAAGATACGCAAACGATGTAAAGATACACAATTGGAATAGTAAAGATACGCAAACCATGTAAAGATACTCAGTTTGAAAGAAACACACTACCACACTTGCAAAACTCTCAAATTCAATAGAAACTCGCATCAGAAAGCCTTACAGAAAGATACTCAAACGAGAAATGAAAACATACACAATTGGAATAGTCAAGATACGCAAACGATGTAAAGATACTCAGTTTGAAAGAAACACACTCCCACACTTGCAAACTCTCAAATACAATAGAAACTCGCATCAGAAGCCTTACAGAAAGATACTCAAACGAGAAATGAAAAGATACACAATTGGAATAGTAAAGATACGCAAACGATGTAAAGATACACAATTGGAATAGTAAAGATACGCAAACGATGTAAAGATACTCAGTTTGAAAGAAACACACTCCCACACTTGAAAAACTCTCAAATTCAATAGAAACTCGCATCAGAAAGCCTTACAGAAAGATACTCAAACGAGAAATGAAAAGATACACAATTGGAATCGTAAAGATACGCAAACGATGTAAAGATACTCAGTTTGAAAGAAACACACTCCCACACTTGCAAACTCTCAAATACAATAGAAACTCGCATCAGAAGCCTTACAGAAAGATACTCAAACGAGAAATGAAAAGATACACAATTGGAATAGTAAAGATACGCAAACGATGTAAAGATACACAATTGGAATAGTAAAGATACGGAAACGATGTAAAGATACTCAGTTGAAAGAAACACACTCCCACACTTGCAAAACTCTCAAATTCAATAGAAACTCGCATCAGAAAGCCTTACAGAAAGATACTCAAACGAGAAATGAAAACATACACAATTGGAATAGTAAAGATACGCAAACGATGTAAAGATACACAATTGGAATAGTAAAGATACGCAAACGATGTAAAGATACTCAGTTTGAAAGAAACACACTCCCACACTTGCAAAACTCTCAAATACAATAGAAACTCGCATCAGAAAGCCTTACAGAAAGATACTCAAACGGGAAATGAAAACATACACAATTGGAATAGTAAAGATACGCAAACGATGTAAAGATACTCAGTTTGAAAGAAACACACTCCCACACTTGCAAAACTCTCAAATACAATAGAAACTCGCATCAGAAGCCTTACAGAAAGATACTCAAACGAGAAATGAAAAGATACACAATTGGAATAGTAAAGATACGCAAACGATGTAAAGATACATAATTAGAATAGTAAAGATACGCAAACGATGTAAAGATACTCAGTTTGAAAGAAACACACTCCCACACTTGCAAAACTCTCAAATTCAATAGAAACTCGCATCAGAAAGCCTTACAGAAAGATACTCAAACGAGAAATGAAAAGATACAAAATTGGAATAGTAAAGATACGGAAACGATGTAAAGAAACTCAGTTTGAAAGAAACACACTCCCACACTTGCAAAACTCTCAAATACAATAGAAACTCGCATCAGAAGCCTTACAGAAAGATACTCAAACGAGAAATGAAAAGATACACAATTGGAATAGTAAAGATACGCAAACGATGTAAAGATACACAATTGGAATAGTAAAGATACGCAAACGATGTAAAGATACTCAGTTTGAAAGAAACACACTCCCACACTTGCAAAACTCTCAAATTCAATAGAAACTCGCATCAGAAAGCCTTACAGAAAGATACTCAAACGAGAAATGAAAACATACACAATTGGAATAGTAAAGATACGCAAACGATGTAAAGATACTCAGTTTGAAAGAAACACACTCCCACACTTGCAAAACTCTCAAATACAATAGAAACTCGCATCAGAAGCCTTACAGAAAGATACTCAAACGAGAAATGAAAACATACACAATTGGAATAGTAAAGATACGCAAACGATGTAAAGATACTCAGTTTAAAAGAAACACACTCCCACACTTGCAAAACTCTCAAATACAATAGAAACTCGCATCAGAAGCCTTACGGAAAGATACTCAAACGAGAAATGAAAAGATACACAATTGGAATAGTAAAGATACGCAAACGATGTAAAGATACTCAGTTTGAAAGAAACACACTCCCACACTTGCAAAACTCTCAAATACAATAGAAACTCGCATCAGAAGCCTTACAGAAAGATACTCAAACGAGAAATGAAAACATACACAATTGGAATAGTAAAGATACGCAAACGATGTAAAGATACATAATTGGAATAGTAAAGATACGCAAACGATGTAAAGAAACTCAGTTTGAAAGAAACACACTCCCACACTTGCAAAACTCTCAAATTCAATAGAAACTCGCATCAGAAAGCCTTACAGAAAGATACTCAAACGAGAAATGAAAACATACACAATTGGAATAGTAAAGATACGCAAACGATGTAAAGATACACAATTGGAATAGTAAAGATACGCAAACGATGTAAAGATACTCAGTTTGAAAGAAACACACTCCCACACTTGCAAAACTCTCAAATACAATAGAAACTCGCATCAGAAAGCCTTACAGAAAGATACTCAAACGAGAAATGAAAAGATACACAATTGGAATCGTAAAGATACGCAAACGATGTAAAGATACTCAGTTTGAAAGAAACACACTCCCACACTTGCAAAACTCTCAAATTCAATAGAAACTCGCATCAGAAAGCCTTACAGAAAGATACTCAAACGGGAAATGAAAACATACACAATTGGAATAGTAAAGATACGCAAACGATGTAAAGATACTCAGTTTGAAAGAAACACACTCCCACACTTGCAAAACTCTCAAATACAATAGAAACTCGCATCAGAAGCCTTACAGAAAGATACTCAAACGAGAAATGAAAAGATACACAATTGGAATAGTAAAGATACGCAAACGATGTAAAGATACATAATTAGAATAGTAAAGATACGCAAACGATGTAAAGATACTCAGTTGAAAGAAACACTCTCCACACTTGCAAAAACTCTCAAATTCAATAGAAACTCGCATCAGAAAGCCTTACAGAAAGATACTCAAACGAGAAATGAAAGTACAAAATTGGAATAGTAAAGATACGGAAACGATGTAAAGAAACTCAGTTAGAAGAAACACACTCCCACACTTGCAAAACTCTCAATACAATAGAAACTCGCATCAGAAGCCTTACAGAAAGATACTCAAACGAGAAATGAAAAGATACACAATTGGAATAGTAAAGATACGCAAACGATGTAAAGATACACAATTGGAATAGTAAAGATACGCAAACGATGTAAAGATACTCAGTTTGAAAGAAACACACTCCCACACTTGCAAAACTCTCAATTCAATAGAAACTCGCATCAGAAAGCCTTACAGAAAGATACTCAAACGAGAAATGAAAACATACACAATTGGAATAGTAAAGATACGCAAACGATGTAAAGATACTCAGTTTGAAAGAAACACACTCCCACACTTGCAAAACTCTCAAATACAATAGAAACTCGCATCAGAAGCCTTACAGAAAGATACTCAAACGAGAAATGAAAACATACACAATTGGAATAGTAAAGATACGCAACGATGTAAAGATACTCAGTTTGAAAGAAACACACTCCCACACTTGCAAAACTCTCAAATACAATAGAAACTCGCATCAGAAGCCTTACAGAAAGATACTCAAACGAGAAATGAAAAGATACACAATTGGAATAGTAAAGATACGCAAACGATGTAAAGATACACAATTGGAATAGTAAAGATACGGAAACGATGTAAAGATACTCAGTTTGAAAGAACACACTCCCACACTTGCAAAACTCTCAAATTCAATAGAAACTCGCATCAGAAAGCCTTACAGAAAGATACTCAAACGAGAAATGAAAACATACACAATTGGAATAGTAAAGATACGCAAACGATGTAAAGATACACAATTGGAATAGTAAAGATACGCAACGATGTAAAGATACTCAGTTTGAAAGAAACACACTCCCACACTTGCAAAACTCTCAAATACAATAGAAACTCGCATCAGAAAGCCTACAGAAAGATACTCAAACGGAAATGAAAACATACACAATTGGAATAGTAAAGATACGCATCGATGTAAAGATACTCAGTTTGAAAGAAACACACTCCCACACTTGCAAAACTCTCAATACAATAGAAACTCGCATCAGAAGCCTTACAGAAAGATACTCAAACGAGAAATGAAAAGATACACAATTGGAATAGTAAAGATACGCAAACGATGTAAAGATACATAATTCGAATAGTTAAGATACGCAAACGATGTAAAGATACTCAGTTTGAAAGGAAACACACTCCCACACTTGCAAAACTCTCAAATTCAATAGAAACTCGCATCAGAAAGCCTGTACAGAAAGATACTCAAACGAGAAATGAAAAGATACAAAATTGGAATAGTAAAGATACGGAAACGATGTAAAGAACTCAGTTTGAAAGAAACACACTCCCACACTTGCAAAATCCTCAAATACAATAGAAACTCGCATCAGAAGCCTTACAGAAAGATACTCAAACGAGAATGAAAAGATACACAATTGGAATAGTAAAGATACGCAAACGATGTAAGATACACAATTGGAATAGTAAAGATACGCAAACGATGTAAAGATACTCAGTTGAAAGAAACACACTCCCACACTTGCAAAACTCTCAAATTCAATAGAAACTCGCTCAGAAAGCCTTACAGAAAGATACTCAAACGAGAATGAAAACATACACAATTGGAATAGTAAAGTACGCAAACGATGTAAAGATACTCAGTTTGAAAGAAACACACTCCACACTGCAAAACTCTCAAATACAATAGAAACTCGCATCAGAAGCCTTACAGAAAGATACTCAAAGCGAAATGAAAACATACACAATTGGAATAGTAAAGATACGCAAACGATGTAAAGATACTCAGTTTGAAAGAAACACACTCCCACACTTGCAAAACTCTCAAATACAATAGAAACTCGCATCAGAAGCCTACGGAAGATACTCAAACGAGAAATGAAAAGATACACAATTGGAATAGTAAAGATACGCAACGATGTAAAGATACTCAGTTTGAAAGAAACACACTCCCACACTTGCAAAACTCTCAAATACAATAGAAACTCGCATCAGAAGCCTTACAGAAAGATACTCAAACGAGAAATGAAAACATACACAATTGGAATAGTAAAGATACGCAAACGATGTAAAGATACATAATTGGAATAGTAAAGATACGCAAACGATGTAAAGAAACTCAGTTTGAAAGAAACACACTCCCACACTTGCAAAACTCTCAAATTCAATAGAAACTCGCATCAGAAAGCCTTACAGAAAGATACTCAAACGAGAAATGAAAACATACACAATTGGAATAGTAAAGATACGCAAACGATGTAAAGATACACAATTGGAATAGTAAAGATACGCAAACGATGTAAAGATACTCAGTTTGAAAGAAACACACTCCCACACTTGCAAAACTCTCAAATACAATAGAAACTCGCATCAGAAAGCCTTACAGAAAGATACTCAAACGAGAAATGAAAAGATACACAATTGGAATCGTAAAGATACGCAAACGATGTAAAGATACTCAGTTTGAAAGAAACACACTCCCACACTTGCAAAACTCTCAAATTCAATAGAAACTCGCATCAGAAAGCCTTACAGAAAGATACTCAAACGGGAAATGAAAACATACACAATTGGAATAGTAAAGATACGCAAACGATGTAAAGATACTCAGTTTGAAAGAAACACACTCCCACACTTGCAAAACTCTCAAATACAATAGAAACTCGCATCAGAAGCCTTACAGAAAGATACTCAAACGAGAAATGAAAAGATACACAATTGGAATAGTAAAGATACGCAAACGATGTAAAGATACATAATTAGAATAGTAAAGATACGCAAACGATGTAAAGATACTCAGTTTGAAAGAAACACACTCCCACACTTGCAAAACTCTCAAATTCAATAGAAACTCGCATCAGAAAGCCTTACAGAAAGATACTCAAACGAGAAATGAAAAGATACAAAATTGGAATAGTAAAGATACGGAAACGATGTAAAGAAACTCAGTTTGAAAGAAACACACTCCCACACTTGCAAAACTCTCAAATTCAATAGAAACTCGCATCAGAAAGCCTTACAGAAAGATACTCAAACGGGAAATGAAAACATACACAATTGGAATAGTAAAGATACGCAAACGATGTAAAGATACTCAGTTTGAAAGAAACACACTCCCACACTTGCAAAACTCTCAAATACAATAGAAACTCGCATCAGAAGCCTTACAGAAAGATACTCAAACGAGAAATGAAAAGATACACAATTGGAATAGTAAAGATACGCAAACGATGTAAAGATACATAATTAGAATAGTAAAGATACGCAAACGATGTAAAGATACTCAGTTTGAAAGAAACACACTCCCACACTTGCAAAATTCTCAAATTCAATAGAAACTCGCATCAGAAAGCCTTACAGAAAGATACTCAAACGAGAAATGAAAAGATACAAAATTGGAATAGTAAAGATACGGAAACGATGTAAAGAAACTCAGTTTGAAAGAAACACACTCCCACACTTGCAAAACTCTCAAATACAATAGAAACTCGCATCAGAAGCCTTACAGAAAGATACTCAAACGAGAAATGAAAAGATACACAATTGGAATAGTAAAGATACGCAAACGATGTAAAGATACACAATTGGAATAGTAAAGATACGCAAACGATGTAAAGATACTCAGTTTGAAAGAAACACACTCCCACACTTGCAAAACTCTCAAATTCAATAGAAACTCGCATCAGAAAGCCTTACAGAAAGATACTCAAACGAGAAATGAAAACATACACAATTGGAATAGTAAAGATACGCAAACGATGTAAAGATACTCAGTTTGAAAGAAACACACTCCCACACTTGCAAAACTCTCAAATACAATAGAAACTCGCATCAGAAGCCTTACAGAAAGATACTCAAACGAGAAATGAAAACATACACAATTGGAATAGTAAAGATACGCAAACGATGTAAAGATACTCAGTTTGAAAGAAACACACTCCCACACTTGCAAAACTCTCAAATACAATAGAAACTCGCATCAGAAGCCTTACGGAAAGATACTCAAACGAGAAATGAAAAGATACACAATTGGAATAGTAAAGATACGCAAACGATGTAAAGATACTCAGTTTGAAAGAAACACACTCCCACACTTGCAAAACTCTCAAATACAATAGAAACTCGCATCAGAAGCCTTACAGAAAGATACTCAAACGAGAAATGAAAACATACACAATTGGAATAGTAAAGATACGCAAACGATGTAAAGATACATAATTGGAATAGTAAAGATACGCAAACGATGTAAAGAAACTCAGTTTGAAAGAAACACACTCCCACACTTGCAAAACTCTCAAATTCAATAGAAACTCGCATCAGAAAGCCTTACAGAAAGATACTCAAACGAGAAATGAAAACATACACAATTGGAATAGTAAAGATACGCAAACGATGTAAAGTTACACAATTGGAATAGTAAAGATACGCAAACGATGTAAAGATACTCAGTTTGAAAGAAACACACTCCCACACTTGCAAAACTCTCAAATTCAATAGAAACTCGCATCAGAAAGCCTTACAGAAAGATACTCAAACGAGAAATGAAAACATACACAATTGGAATAGTAAAGATACGCAAACGATGTAAAGTTACACAATTGGAATAGTAAAGATACGCAAACGATGTAAAGATACTCAGTTTGAAAGAAACACACTCCCACACTTGCAAAACTCTGAAATTCAATAGAAACTCGCATCAGAAAGCCTTACAGAAAGATACTCAAACGAGAAATGAAAAGATACACAATTGGAATCGTAAAGATACGCAAACGATGTAAAGATACTCAGTTTGAAAGAAACACACTCCCACACTTGCAAAACTCTCAAATTCAATAGAAACTCGCATCAGAAAGCCTTACAGAAAGATACTCAAACGAGAAATGAAAACATACACAATTGGAATAGTAAAGATACGCAAACGATGTAAAGTTACACAATTGGAATAGTAAAGATACGCAAACGATGTAAAGATACTCAGTTTGAAAGAAACACACTCCCACACTTGCAAAACTCTCAAATTCAATAGAAACTCGCATCAGAAAGCCTTACAGAAAGATACTCAAACGAGAAATGAAAACATACACAATTGGAATAGTAAAGATACGCAAACGATGTAAAGATACTCAGTTTGAAAGAAACACACTCCCACACTTGCAAACTCTCAAATACAATAGAAACTCGCATCAGAAGCCTTACAGAAAGATACTCAAACGAGAAATGAAAAGATACACAATTGGAATAGTAAAGATACGCAAACGATGTAAAGATACACAATTGGAATAGTAAAGATACGCAAACGATGTAAAGATACTCAGTTTGAAAGAAACACACTCCCACACTTGCAAAACTCTCAAATTCAATAGAAACTCGCATCAGAAAGCCTTACAGAAAGATACTCAAACGAGAAATGAAAACATACACAATTGGAATAGTAAAGATACGCAAACGATGTAAAGTTACACAATTGGAATAGTAAAGATACGCAAACGATGTAAAGATACTCAGTTTGAAAGAAACACACTCCCACACTTGCAAAACTCTCAAATTCAATAGAAACTCGCATCAGAAAGCCTTACAGAAAGATACTCAAACGAGAAATGAAAAGATACACAATTGGAATCGTAAAGATACGCAAACGATGTAAAGATACTCAGTTTGAAAGAAACACACTCCCACACTTGCAAAACTCTCAAATTCAATAGAAACTCGCATCAGAAAGCCTTACAGAAAGATACTCAAACGAGAAATGAAAACATACACAATTGGAATAGTAAAGATACGCAAACGATGTAAAGTTACACAATTGGAATAGTAAAGATACGCAAACGATGTAAAGATACTCAGTTTGAAAGAAACACACTCCCACACTTGCAAAACTCTCAAATTCAATAGAAACTCGCATCAGAAAGCCTTACAGAAAGATACTCAAACGAGAAATGAAAACATACACAATTGGAATAGTAAAGATACGCAAACGATGTAAAGATACTCAGTTTGAAAGAAACACACTCCCACACTTGCAAACTCTCAAATACAATAGAAACTCGCATCAGAAGCCTTACAGAAAGATACTCAAACGAGAAATGAAAAGATACACAATTGGAATAGTAAAGATACGCAAACGATGTAAAGATACACAATTGGAATAGTAAAGATACGCAAACGATGTAAAGATACTCAGTTTGAAAGAAACACACTCCCACACTTGCAAAACTCTCAAATTCAATAGAAACTCGCATCAGAAAGCCTTACAGAAAGATACTCAAACGAGAAATGAAAACATACACAATTGGAATAGTAAAGATACGCAAACGATGTAAAGTTACACAATTGGAATAGTAAAGATACGCAAACGATGTAAAGATACTCAGTTTGAAAGAAACACACTCCCACACTTGCAAAACTCTCAAATTCAATAGAAACTCGCATCAGAAAGCCTTACAGAAAGATACTCAAACGAGAAATGAAAAGATACACAATTGGAATAGTAAAGATACACAAACGATGTAAAGATACATAATTGGAATAGTAAAGATACGCAAACGATGTAAAGATACTCAGTTTGAAAGAAACACACTCCCACACTTGCAAAACTCTCAAATTCAATAGAAACTCGCATCAGAAAGCCTTACAGAAAGATACTCAAACGAGAAATGAAAAGATACAAAATTGGAATAGTAAAGATACGGAAACGATGTAAAGAAACTCAGTTTGAAAGAAACACACTCCCACACTTGCGAAACTCTCAAATACAATAGAAACTCGCATCAGAAGCCTTACAGAAAGATACTCAAACGAGAAATGAAAAGATACACAATTGGAATAGTAAAGATACGCAAACGATGTAAAGATACACAATTGGAATAGTAAAGATACGCAAACGATGTAAAGATACTCAGTTTGAAAGAAACACACTCCCACACTTGCAAAACTCTCAAATTCAATAGAAACTCGCATCAGAAAGCCTTACAGAAAGATACTCAAACGAGAAATGAAAACATACACAATTGGAATAGTAAAGATACGCAAACGATGTAAAGATACTCAGTTTGAAAGAAACACACTCCCACACTTGCAAAACTCTCAAATACAATAGAAACTCGCATCAGAAGCCTTACAGAAAGATACTCAAACGAGAAATGAAAACATACACAATTGGAATAGTAAAGATACGCAAACGATGTAAAGATACTCAGTTTGAAAGAAACACACTCCCACACTTGCAAAACTCTCAAATACAATAGAAACTCGCATCAGAAGCCTTACGGAAAGATACTCAAACGAGAAATGAAAAGATACACAATTGGAATAGTAAAGATACGCAAACGATGTAAAGATACTCAGTTTGAAAGAAACACACTCCCACACTTGCAAAACTCTCAAATTCAATAGAAACTCGCATCTGAAAGCCTTACAGAAAGATACTCAAACGAGAAATGAAAAGATACACAATTGGAATAGTAAAGATACGCAAACGATGTAAAGATACACAATTCGAATAGTAAAGATACGCAAACGATGTAAAGATACTCAGTTTGAAAGAAACACACTCCAACACTTGCAAAACTCTCAAATACAATAGAAACTCGCATCAGAATCCTTACAGAAAGATACTCAAACGAGAAATGAAAAGATACACAATTGGAATAGTAAAGATACGCAAACGATGTAAAGATACACAATTGGAATAGTAAAGATACGCAAACGATGTAAAGATACTCAGTTTGAAAGAAACACACTCCAACACTTCCAAAACTCTCAAATACAATAGAAACTCGCATCAGAAATCCTTACAGAAAGATACTCAAACGAGAAATGAAAAGATACACAATTGGAATCGTAAAGATACGCAAACGATGTAAAGATACTCAGTTTGAAAGAAACACACTCCCACACTTGCAAAACTTTCAAATACAATAGAAACTTGAATAAGAAGCCTTACAGAAAGATACTCAAACGAGAAATGAAAAGATACACAATTGGAATAGTAAAGATACGCAAACGATGTAAAGATACTCAGTTTGAAAGAAACACACTCCCACACTTGCGAAACTCTCAAATTCAATAGAAACTCGCATCAGAAAGCCTTACAGAAAGATACTCAAACGAGAAATGAAAAGATACACAATTGGAATCGTAAAGATACGCAAACGATGTAAAGATACTCAGTTTGAAAGAAACACACTCCCACACTTGCAAAACTCTCAAATTCAATAGAAACTCGCATCAGAAAGCCTTACAGAAAGATACTCAAACGAGAAATGAAAAGATACACAATTGGAATCGTAAAGATACGCAAACGATGTAAAGATACTCAGTTTGAAAGAAACACACTCCCACACTTGCAAAACTCTCAAATTCAATAGAAACTCGCATCAGAAAGCCTTACAGAAAGATACTCAAACGAGAAATGAAAAGATACACAATTGGAATCGTAAAGATACGCAAACGATGTAAAGATACTCAGTTTGAAAGAAACACACTCCCACACTTGCAAAACTCTCAAATTCAATAGAAACTCGCATCAGAAAGCCTTACAGAAAGATACTCAAACGAGAAATGAAAAGATACACAATTGGAATAGTAAAGATACGCAAACGATGTAAAGATACTCAGTTTGAAAGAAACACACTCCCACACTTGCAAACTCTCAAATACAATAGAAACTCGCATCAGAAGCCTTACAGAAAGATACTCAAACGAGAAATGAAAAGATACACAATTGGAATAGTAAAGATACGCAAACGATGTAAAGATACACAATTGGAATAGTAAAGATACGCAAACGATGTAAAGATACTCAGTTTGAAAGAAACACACTCCCACACTTGCAAAACTCTCAAATTCAATAGAAACTCGCATCAGAAAGCCTTACAGAAAGATACTCAAACGAGAAATGAAAAGATACACAATTGGAATCGTAAAGATACGCAAACGATGTAAAGATACTCAGTTTGAAAGAAACACACTCCCACACTTGCAAACTCTCAAATACAATAGAAACCTGCATCAGAAGCCTTACAGAAAGATACTCAAACGAGAAATGAAAAGATACACAATTGGAATAGTAAAGATACGCAAACGATGTAAAGATACACAATTGGAATAGTAAAGATACGCAAACAATGTAAAGATACTCAGTTTGAAAGAAACGCATTCCCACACTTATAAAACTCTCAAATACAATAGAAACTCGCATCAGAAGCCTTACAGAAAGATACTCAAACGAGAAATGAAAAGATACACAATTGGAATCGTAAAGATACGCAAACGATGTAAAGATACTCAGTTTGAAAGAAACACACTCCCACACTTGCAAAACTCTCAAATACAATAGAAACTCGCATCAGAAGCCTTACAGAAAGATACTCAAACGAGAAATGAAAAGATACACAATTGGAATAGTAAAGATACGCAAACGATGTAAAGATACTCAGTTTGAAAGAAACACACTCCCACACTAGCAAAACTCTCAAATTCAATAGAAACTCGCATCAGAAAGCCTTACAGAAAGATACTCAAACGAGAAATGAAAACATACACAATTAGAATAGTAAAGATACGCAAACGATGTAAAGATACACAATTGGAATAGTAAAGATACGCAAACGATGTAAAGATACTCAGTTTGAAAGAAACACACTCCCACACTTGCAAAACTCTCAAATACAATAGAAACTCGTGATAGAGCGTTCGATAGAACGTCTATAAAATACCCTGAAAAACATCATCGTTAGTATAGAATAAGCAGGGATCGTTCAGTCCGGGGAATCAAAAGGGCCTCAACACTTATCATGTTATTGGGGGATTTGATTTGGATTCTAAAACTACAACTTAAAATAAATCCTAAATTACTTATATACAATTGATCAACCATTCATCACATAACCAAAACACGAATTTCACCCAAGAAACATATATGACACGTATAGAACAACAAATAGGCAGCAAATTATTTCGATTCTTTCTAAGTCCATTTCAATTCCAATTCTAATTAGAGTCCGAAGCGGTTCATCTAATCGTTAAGACTTCTTATTTATCTAGAATCAACGAAGCATTCAATCCTAAATATATGCTCAAAAGAGTTCAACATAACGAAGCGTACTAGTTAAACACAAAGTAGCACATAAGCACATTAAGTCGAATTGGAGACATGTAAGCAAGCATGGCGTCACTCATCTTGATTAAGCATGCAAATTCCTAGAACTATCACAGCCCTATATAAGTATCCATAATTGAAACACGAAGCGCATATTCAATCGAAGAACACTTTGGTGAATTAAATCGCAACCCTAGGAGAACCATGGCCTTGGCTTCCTCAAGCATTGATTTAGATGTACAAGTTCAAGGAACAAATCGAAATAAAACCTAAAAACAATTCGGAAACCTACTGCCCATAATCATCTAACACGTCAAACATACATATTTCAATGAATTCATACAATCAAAACATAAAACCAAAGAAGTCTGAATTTATGTTCTTCATATATAAAACCGAAAATCACATCCAAGAATTCATACAATGAAATCGAAAATTGCAGAAAACCAAAAGAAAAATTACAAGACATGGATGAATCACACTTTAGAAACTTTCTAGGATTCGGCAAGAATGGATTCGGATTTGGATGAGGAGGAAGATGAGCACGGTTTTGTGGTGATGGATGAAGATTTTGTGGCTTGAATTTTCTGGATGTGTTTGGGCAGCAATTCGGCTGTGTTTGTGGGAGAATGGAGATGAAAAATATGAAGGGAGGCCGAGCTATATATAGAGGAAGGAGGAGAGGAGGCTGCTAGGGTTTAGGATGGGCTGATCCATGTATGCACGGCTGGGATTTCTTCTCCTTAATTGGATCGAATGGCTCTCCTTGTTATCCTTGTAGAACAAGCTCTTATCTCCTTGATTCTCTCATGGGCTGCACGGCATGGGCTCCTTTTTAGTTGCTGAATTGATAAGGCACGGCTGAACACCTCTTCTCCTTGTATAACTCGGATTTGAACTCCTTCTTTATCTCTTTGAATTATATCTTCAATTCTGAAATTAAGAAAAGAAAATCAATAGTAAGAGATAATGTATTTCGAAAATCATGTCCTAATCTAGACATTAGTTGTCTTAAAAAGACACATGTAATAGATGAGCTCAACTAGATTAGGAAAGTTTCTAATTTGCAAAAAGGAAACTTACTAGAATAAGTAAGTTACTAGAACAAGGAAGTTCATTTAGGAAAGTTTCGTAATAAGAGTTTGTTCAAGTAGGACTTTCCAAAATGGTACGTTTCCTAGTCTAACAAGGATTCCTAATGCAAACATGACTCTCAAGATATCGCCAATGCGACCAAAACGTAGAAAGATGAAGACTCCTAATTCAACTAGGTTTCCTAGTCCTATAAGGATTCCTACTCAAACTAGGACTCTAGACCAATTCTTCGTTTTAAACTCGTTTAAGCACAAAAACACATCCATAACCATCCAAGACTCCTATTGTGACTCAATGACTCGATATTACAACAATAAGGGTTAAGCAAAGTACAAATGGAGGTAAAAACATATTAAGAACGTAGCACAAAGTGCTCCTATCAACTACCCCACACTTGGCTTTTGCTAGTCCCTTAGCAAAACAAAACAAAACAACACAAAACACTATTGCCCCTAAATGATTGTCTCAGAATCTCAAAACACATAGTTTTCAAGTTTAAGCATTTGAATGTAAGCACATAAATTCCAAGTTTCATAAACATGTTTCTTAGCATGAATAAGTAAGAAATGAGACAATAGGCACATAACATGTTTAGTCAATCCAATCCTCCTCACAAGGCATACTCTCTTCTTTTCACTCAGATTCATGGTTATGATTCACACACAAGTATATGCAAGAGAAAGGATAATAAAGCATCAAATAGCCTGCATATTTCATCAAATGAAAGCACTTTGTGAATAACAAAAGGAAAACCTCATTTTAACAACTAAGTGCACAAATGGACCAAAACCATATGCTCAACTCTTGTGATCGTCTCCACAAACCAAGATTTGCTCATTTTAAGAATCATTAGGATCATTTGATAAGGGTGAATGGTTAGGCTTAGCTAAAGGCATGGAATATCAAGGAATCACAAAGGTAATCCTATAGACTTAGCAGAGTAAACACCATCCTTATGACACCACACACCATCAATGGCCAAATATAACAAGTTGGGCCCAAACATCATTTTAACCACAAAGTGAACATGGACAAAGGTCAAATAAACATTTTTAGACCTTCAATTCCACTCAACTCCAAATCACAAATGGAAGACAACATCTTTTCTTTCCTTTTTCTTGTATTGCCGAATTCATACATTTTTTTTCATTCATTCATTTTTTTTTTCGGCATGCTTAAAAGCTTGTTCATATTTTCTTTCTCATGTCTTCCACCCCACACTTATTTCATGCATCATCACAACATCATCTCAACAAAAGTTCTGCCAAGTCTATAGGACAAGGTAGAGGTAACTATACTAAGCACGGAGATAGGATAGGTGATGAAGAAAAGGCTCAATGTAGGCTCAAATGGGGTTCAACTAAGGGGTCCCAAACAGGGCACATATAGGGATACATGGCTGTTTGGCTAAAGTGGTGGTATTCCTAGAAATGATCCATAAATCCCTTTCAAAATCAGAGCATTTTATGACTTAAAAGTTTCAACAATCACAAAAGATGAGTTCTAGTAAATTCTAGAGTCCATTAAAAGCTATGGCACATAGTCATTGAATATGCAAAGAATAATGAGGTTCACAAAACAACCACGAAATTTCATATTATCACTCAAGAAGAAAGCATATATAGGCTCAAAAACTCACAGGTTGTTATGGACTTAAACTAACCAAACATGTATGTCATATTCAATCAACTCTCACATGTTCATACCAAATCCACATTATCAATGAAACTTACAATTCAATTCTTATGAAATGCAAAACCATCATCTATGCATTTAGAGACATAATCATCCTAGACTTTAGGGGCATCCTAAGACTCAAAACAACACATTTTTTCGATTTTTTATTTTTTTTTCGAATTTTTTCTTTCTTTTTCGTTTTTTAAACATGAAATCAAAGCAAAGATCAGCAAACAATGATCATGCAACCCTACCCCACACTTAGAAAATTACATTGTCCTCAATGTAAGCTCAATAATCAGAATGTAATTCATAAGTATAGACTAAGATCACACATCAATACATATACAATTCAACCATAAGAGTGAAGGGATAAGAAAATGCAAACTCCCGTAGACGACTCCTCCACAGGTACGGTTGAAATGGGTTGCCTCCCATGCAGCGCTTGAGTTTTAGAGTCTCTCAGCCTAGACTCTCTCATGCTCATACATCTTTTGGCGCATCTCTCACACTCGTCTCCTCATATGTGTGCTCCTCAAAAGGTTCATAGTAGGGCTTAAGTCGATGCCCATTCACCTTGAACGTCTGACCTGTTTTGTCACTCTTAATTTCAATAGCACCATGAGCAAACACATTAGTAACAACAAATGGACCAACCCAACGAGAACGTAATTTTCCAGGAAAAAGTTTAAGTCTAGAATGGAATAAAAGAACTTTTTGACCAACTACAAACTCTTTCCCACGAATCATCTTGTCATGATAAGCTCTCGTTTTCTCCTTGTAAATCCATGCAGCATCATAGGCGTCATTTCGTATCTCCTCAAGCTCATTGAGCTGCAATTTCCTATGAAGACCAGCTGCATCCTTGTCCATGTTGAATGTGTTCACCGCCCACCATGCTCTGTGCTCTAACTCCACTGGAAGGTGACATGCCTTCCCATACACCAATCTGAATGGTGACATCCCAATAGGCGTCTTGTACGCAGTCCTGTAGGCCCATAATGCATCATCTAATCGATCACTCCAATCCTTCCTTGTTGGACCTACAGTTTTCTCCAGAATTCCCTTGATCTCTCTGTTGGACACTTCTGCCATGCCACTTGTTTGAGGATGATATGGTGTCGAAACCTTGTGGGTTACTCCATACTTCTTAAGCAATGCCTCAATAGTCCGGTTGCAGAAATGAGAACCTCCATCACTTATCAAAACTCTTGGTACTCCAAACCTGCAAAATATGTTAGTTCTCAAGAAACCTGCAACCACTTTCGAATCATTAGTTCGGGTGGCCTTTGCTTCCACCCACTTCGACACATAATCAACAGCTAACAAGATATACAAGAAACCTCTAGATGAAGGAAATGGACCCATGAAATCAATGCCCCACACATCAAAAATTTCGACGATTATAATGGGGGATAAGGGCATTTGATCTCTCTTACCAATATTACCAGTCCGTTGACACCTATCACAAGAAACACAAAACAAATATGCATCCTTGAAAATAGAAGGCCAATAGAAACCACATTCCAACACCTTTAAAGCTGTTCTACGAGGCCCAAAATGACCTCCACATGCCTCACTATGACAGAAGTTAAGAATCGACCTATGCTCATTCTCTGGGACACATCTCCTAATGACTTGATCACTACATTGTTTCCATAAATACGGTTCATCCCAAATATAGTATCTAGCCATTTTCTTCAATTTAGCCTTATTAGCATGCGAAAGTGTACTAGGAAAGTCCTTAGTAACTAAATAGTTGACAATATCGGCATACCAAGGCACACTTACCTCTATCCCAAAGAGTTGCTCATCTGGGAAAGTCTCACGTAGTGGCTCTCTTTCCTCATCTCGCACGATCCTACTCAAATGATCAGCCACTACATTCTCACTTCCCTTCTTGTCTCGAATCTCAAGGTCAACCTCTTGAATCAATAGAATCCATCGGATCAATCTGGGCTTAGCATCCTTCTTTGTCATCAAATACCTTAAGGCTGCATGGTCAGAATACACAACAACTTTAGAATGCAAAAGATATGATCGAAATTTGTCTAAAGCAAATATCACAGCCAAAAGTTCTTTTTCCGTAGTCGAATAATTCATCTGGGCCTCATTAAGAGTCCTAGACGCATAGTAGATCACTACGGGCTTCTTTTCTCTTCTTTGGCCCAACACCGCCCCAACTGCATAATCCGAAGCATCGCACATCAACTCAAAGGGCAGGTTCCAATCCGGAGGACAAATGATGGGTGCACTAGTCAACAACTCCTTCAACTTCACAAACGCTTTTTCACATGCATCATCCCATATGAACGGCATATCCTTCTGCAATAGGGCACACATAGGTCTCGCCACCATGGAAAAATCCTTGATGAATCTCCTATAAAATCCTGCATGACCAAGGAAAGAACGAACCTCTCTCACAGTTGTGGGAGAGGGTAAGTGATGCACAATATCAACCTTAGCCTTGTCTACCTGAATACCCTTAGCAGATACAATATGTCCCAAAACTATCCCTTGATTAACCATGAAGTGGCATTTTTCCCAATTAAGCACAAGGTTAGTTTCTACACACCTTTTCAATATTAACTCTAAATTCTCTAAACATGCATCAAAGTTTTTACCATAAACACTAAAGTCATCCATAAAAACTTCAATGATATTTTCGATAAAATCAGAGAAAATAGCAAGCATACATCGCTGAAACGTACCTGGTGCGTTGCACAACCCAAAGGGCATGCGTCGATATGCAAAAGTGCCAAATGGACATGTAAATGTCGTTTTCTCTTGATCTTCCGGATGAATGCATATCTGGTTGTAGCCACTATACCCATCTAGAAAACAAAAGAACTCGTGCCCGGCTAATCTTTCCAACATCTGGTCCATGAACGGCAAAGGCATATGATCCTTGCGTGTTGTAGCATTCAGCTTCCTATAATCAATGCACATCCTATGACCGGTCACCAACCTCTGGGGTACTAACTCATTCGCCTCATTTTTCACAACAGTCACCCCACTCTTCTTAGGCACAACTTGCACTGGCGAAATCCACCGACTGTCCGAGATGGGATAGATCACTCCACAATCAAGCAGCTTGATCACCTCATCTTTCACAATTTTCATCATTGGTGGGTGCAATCTCCTTTGAGCATCACGTGTAGGCTTGGCGCCATCCTCTAATAAGATCCTATGAACACAAGTTGTAGGGCTGATTCCCTTGATATCCGCCAAAGTCCATCCAATAGCGGTCTTGTTCCTCTTAAGCACATCAATCAATCTAGCTTCCTGCTGCTCACTCAGCGTTGATGACACAATAACTGGTAGAGTATCATCCTTTCCAAGGTACACATACTTCAAATGATCTGGAAGCTGCTTCAAATCTAACTTTGGGGCCTGAACCACAGATGGTAACAATTTGTTAGTGGAAATGGGAATTGACAAGAAAGAGGGATACCTTTTGAACGGTTGAGCTTCAAGCTCACAAAGAATTTCGAAAATCTTGGGCTCAAGATCAGCCCACTCCTCTCTTGGGACACGGTCCCCATGCTTGTCAAATCCGGCCCCTTGCTCCATAGCTAATTGCTATGCTTCCAACGTTTCTGACATAACCTGCGCAATAGATTCAACAACATCAATAGCAAAACACGAGTTAAGGTCAGAAACTGGGTATTTCATTGCCTCAAAAACATTGAAGCTGATAACATCTCCATCAAATTCCATTGATAAACTCCCATTGGCCACATCGATGCATGTCCTAGCAGTTCTCATGAACGGTCTCCCCAAAAGCAGTGGAGTTGTCTCCAAGGGTGATACCTCCATGTCTAGCACATAAAAATCTGCAGGGAAAATAAGGTGACTAACCTGCTCAAGGACATCCTCAACATACCCCTTAGGATACTTGTTAGATCGATCAGCTAATTGAATAATCACATTATCATTCTTTAAAGGTCCTAATCCTAGTGATTGATAAACATTATATGGCATAACATTTATTGAGGCACCTAGATCAAGCATAACATTGTCAAATAACGTGTTACCAATTTTGCATGGGACAGAGAAACTTCCCGGGTCCTTCATCTTAGGGGGTAGCTTCCTTTGGATGACAGCTGAAACTGTCTCATTCATCTTCACTACCTTCTCCTCCCTAGTCTTCCTTCTTGAAGTGCAAAGCTCCTTTAGAAATTTCGCATACTTGGGGATTTGCTTGATGCACTCCAACAAAGGAAGGTTAACTTCCACCTTCCTAAAGACTTCCAATACCTCCTCATCAGATTTATCCTTCTTGCTCTTTGCAAACCTAGAAGGGAAAGGTACACACGAAATGGGATTAGTCTTAACTAAATCACTTGAGTTAGGAATTGTACCTTTGGGTGCATCATGGGGCGGCACCATCTCCTTCTCGGAGGTAGCTGGATCTTTCTCCAAGTCCATCATCATAGGAATTTCGTCACTTTTATGGTCATGGGCTGTATGGGCCTTTTTTGCAATATTTGGGCTCTCCTTTAGCTCAAGCCCACTCCTTGTTATGATAGCTTGGGCTTGCTCATTCCTTGGGTTGGGTATGACACCACTAGGTAGCTTCCCTTGCTCAGAAAATCGGCCCATGAAGTCCACTACCTGGCCCATATGCGGTTTCAGCTCCGCAATGTCCTTGCTATTTGCTTGTTGACCCACAACCAAAGTTTGAGTAACGGTATTCAACTGACTTTGCCCAGCAGCTAATGATTTCAACAATTCATCATAATTAGGAGTAGCAGCCACGTTTGGAGGTGGTACATTGAGTAGTGGAGCTTGTGGTCTAAAGAAACCACCCGGACGAGGCCCAAATTGCATTTGATTCTGATGTGGCCTTAGTACATTTTCATTGTTGGACCACCGAAAGTTAGGATGATCACGTAGGCCAGGATTGTAGGTATTTGAATATGGGTTGTACCTCTGACCTCCTTGATAACCAAGGGCATTGACTTCTTCATACCCTCCACTAGATGCAACTTGAGGACACTGATCAGTAGGGTGCCCCTCCGTACATATCCCACAGACTTGAGCTCCACTAGACTTCATGAAATGGCTCATCATCTTGGACAACTTGTCGACCTTGTCCTCTAGAGCAGAGTTTGAACTGGAGTGAGTCTCATGCACCTGCCTTGTAGCACTTGCAGATGTCCCAAACTGTTGGTTGTTCATTGCTCTCTTCTCCAAAAGATCTTTTGCCATGACATTGCTCTTGTCCAAGAACGATCCACCAGCAGCTGAATCAAGGAACTCCCTTTCCATTTGTAGAAGGCCTTCATAAAAGTATTGAAGGAGTAGACCTTCCCTAATGCCATGAGCTGGACATGATGCTATAAGAGACCTGAATCTCTCATAGTAGTTGTAAAACGACTCATCCGGGCCTTGCTTGATACCGGTGATCTGCTTCCTTATATGAGTAACTCTTGAAGATGGAAAATACTTGGATAAGAATTCGTTCACCATAGTGGTCCAAGAAGTGATCCTACCAGCTGGCACCTCAAATAACCATTTCTGAGCACGGTCCTCCAATGAGTAGGGAAATGCTCGCATCTTCACAATCTGAATGTCTGCTCCTCTTGGGCACATAGTCTCACAGTTGAATTGGAACAAGGTGAGATGTTGATTAGGATCCTCACCAGAAAGACCATGAAACTTGGGTAAATGATGTAGAAACCCACTCTTCAAAACGAAATCACTAGTCTTGCCCTCCTGTGGAACAGGATATGCAATGTTAGAGGGCGCTGTCCCACCAACTGCTCCTTCAACTTGACCATTTTGTTCTCTAATTGATGCCATTACTTCTTCTTGATTTTCAAGTTTTGGATCGGGTAGATCGAAATTCAACTGGGCTAATGGAAATGGGCTTGTCAACAATTCTAACTCCGGATCCTCAAAGAACAAAGGATTGAGCCCACTACAACTTGTTGCACTTGGAAATGGCGAAATGGACCCAAACTCTTTCTCTTCGTGAAATGAATCTGATTCAATGGATACGTTATCAAACTGAGATGGAGGCTGAATTCTTTTCAGGCGTGCACTAATCTCTTCGGACCAACCAGTAATCTTGGACATTCATTAGCTTGAAAAGAACACATATATATTAGTATCTCTACAACATATGAAATACAAGTATAAGTAAATATAAACTTCTTCTTCCTTTCAATTACAAATTTTCGTTCTCTAACTTTACAAAAACGTCACTCTCTTTATATCTTGTTCAATTTCGTTTTCTTTGTTTCTTTTCTTCTATTTTTCGAAAATTACATGTGTAGGAGTATAACTAAGTCTAATTGATTTTATTCACACACAATCCTAACTTTTAAGGTACGTGGAGCAGAGGAGCTAACTGTGCAATGGACTGAAACAGCCCAAGGTAAGGGTCTTGCTTTATCCGATATACCTTAAAAATTAGAACATCATTTTCTTTTGAAACTATATACATCTATTTATACAAAGTTATCTTCTAAGTTATAAAGTGAGGTGGACGTGCGGCCTAAGTACGTCGTCTAGACACAAACTCATTCCTTTGTTTCAGAAGGCTTGATATCTAGAATCAGAGATAGTCACAAGGCAGGACTCATTTGTTGGACACCACGGGGGCCACAACCTCGAAAGGATGCTTTCCCAATCAACTCCATCACCGAGATGTATGTCAGTCTATGGGCCTCTGAGATCCAATTTTGTAAACCTTGAACCAGGGTAATGAAAATAGCATAGCCCCTTACTCAGCTCGGAATAACTTTGTGTGTTAGACTGGCCCCAAAGTGTTAATAAAAGCCGCCCTCAACCCCAAGTGACCTTTGCAAGGTACAAATGGAGGGTTAAGGCTAGTATTAACAAAATGGACTTTACCTATTCCGTTCACCTTATAACTTACAATAAACCTCGCATAAATAAACATTTAGCTTCCCTAAAAAAAAATAAAAAAAAAATAAAAATTACTATGTGTAACAAGTTTCCTATAGGCATACTACTACAACAATATAACAAAAAACAACTTTCCACACACACAATTTTTTTTTCGTTCTATTTTTTTTTTTTTTTTCGAATCCTTCGAATTACTGTTCACAGGAACCAAATTTCCGAATACTATTCACAGAAACATAAAAACCAATATACACTTATACAATTCACAATATAACATAAGATTAACACTTCAAAGCATTGAGAATTAATCAATTCCCCGGCAACGGCGCCAAAATGATAGAGCATTTTGTTAGAACGTCTATAAAATACCCTGAAAAACAACATCGTTAGTATAGAATAAGCAGGGATCGTTCAGTCCGGGGAATCAAAAGGGCCTCAACACTTATCATGTTATTGGGGGATTTGATTTGGATTCTAAAACTACAACTTAAAATAAATCCCAAATTACTTATATACAATTGATCAACCATTCATCACATAACCAAAACACGAATTTCACCCAAGAAACATATATGACACGTATAGAACAACAAATAGGCAGCAAATTATTTCGATTCTTTCTAAGTCCATTTCAATTCCAATTCTAATTAGAGTCCGAAGCGGTTCATCTAATCGTTAAGACTTCTTATTTATCTAGAATCAACGAAGCGTTCAATCCTAAATATATGCTAAAAAGAGTTCAACATAACGAAGCGTACTAGTTAAACACAAAGTAGCACATAAGCACATTAAGTCGAATTGGAGACATGTAAGCAAGCATGGCGTCACTCATCTTGATTAAGCATGCAAATTCCTAGAACTATCACAGCCCTATATAAGTATCCATAATTGAAACACGAAGCGCATATTCAATCGAAGAACACTTTGGTGAATTAAATCGCAACCCTAAGAGAACCATGGCCTTGGCTTCCTCAAGCATTGATTTAGATGTACAAGTTCAAGGAACAAATCGAAATAAAACCTAAAAACAATTCGGAAACCTACTGCCCATAATCATCTAACACGTCAAACATACATATTTCAATGAATTCATACAATCAAAACATAAAACCAAAAAAGTCTGAATTTATGTTCTTCATATATAAAACCGAAAATCACATCCAAGAATTCATACAATGAAATCGAAAATTGCAGAAAACCAAAAGAAAAATTACAAGACATGGATGAATCACACTTTAGAAACCTTCTAGGATTCGGCAAGAATGGATTCGGATTTGGATGAGGAGGAAGATGAGCACGGTTTTGTGGTGATGGATGAAGATTTTGTGGCTTGAATTTTCTAGATGTGTTTGGGCAGCAATTCGGCTGTGTTTGTGGGAGAATGGAGATGAAAAATATGAAGGGAGGCCGAGCTATATATAGAGGAAGGAGGAGAGGAGGCTGCTAGGGTTTAGGATGGGCTGATCCATGTATGCACGGCTGGGATTTCTTCTCCTTAATTGGATCGAATGGCTCTCCTTGTTATCCTTGTAGAACAAGCTCTTATCTCCTTGATTCTCTCATGGGCTGCACGGCATGGGCTCCTTTTTAGTTGCTGAATTGATAAGGCACGGCTGAACACCTCTTCTCCTTGTATAACTCGGATTTGAACTCCTTCTTTATCTCTTTGAATTATCTCTTCAATTCTGAAATTAAGAAAAGAAAATCAATAGTAAGAGATAATGTATTTCGAAAATCATGTCCTAATCTAGACATTACTTGTCTTAAAAAGACACATGTAATAGATGAGCTCAACTAGATTAGGAAAGTTTCTAATTTGCAAAAAGGAAACTTACTAGAATAAGTAAGTTACTAGAACAAGGAAGTTCATTTAGGAAAGTTTCGTAATAAGAGTTTGTTCAAGTAGGACTTTCCAAAATGGTACGTTTCCTAGTCTAACAAGGATTCCTAATGCAAACATGACTCTCAAGATATCGCCAATGCGACCAAAACGTAGAAAGATGAAGACTCCTAATTCAACTAGGTTTCCTAGTCCTATAAGGATTCCTACTCAAACTAGGACTCTAGACCAATTCTTCGTTTTAAACTCGTTTAAGCACAAAAACACATCCATAACCATCCAAGACTCCTATTGTGACTCAATGACTCGATATTACAACAATAAGGATTAAGCAAAGTACAAATGGAGGTAAAAACAAATTAAGAACGTAGCACAAAGTGCTCCTATCAACTCGCATCAGAAGCCTTACAGAAAGATACTCAAACGAGAAATAAAAAGATACACAATTGGAATAGTAAAGATACGCAAACGATGTAAAGATACACAATTGGAATAGTAAAGATACGCAAACGATGTAAAGATACTCAGTTTGAAAGAAACACACTCCCACACTTGCAAAACTCTCAAATTCAATAGAAACTCGCATCAGAAAGCCTTACAGAAAGATACTCAAACGAGAAATGAAAACATACACAATTGGAATAGTAAAGATACGCAAACGATGTAAAGATACACAATTGGAATAGTAAAGATACGCAAACGATGTAAAGATACTCAGTTTGAAAGAAACACACTCCCACACTTGCAAAACTCTCAAATTCAATAGAAACTCGCATCAGAAAGCCTTACAGAAAGATACTCAAACGAGAAATGAAAACATAAACAATTGGAATAGTAAAGATACGCAAACGATGTAAAGATACACAATTGGAATAGTAAAGATACGCAAACGATGTAAAGATACTCAGTTTGAAAGAAACACACTCCCACACTTGCAAAACTCTCAAATTCAATAGAAACTCGCATCAGAAAGCCTTACAGAAAGATACTCAAACGAGAAATGAAAACATACACAATTGGAATAGTAAAGATACGCAAACGATGTAAAGATACACAATTGGAATAGTAAAGATACGCAAACGATGTAAAGATACTCAGTTTGAAAGAAACACACTCCCACACTTGCAAAACTCTCAAATTCAATAGAAACTCGCATCAGAAAGCCTTACAGAAAGATACTCAAACGAGAAATGAAAACATACACAATTGGAATAGTAAAGATACGCAAACGATGTAAAGATACACAATTGGAATAGTAAAGATACGCAAACGATGTAAAGATACTCAGTTTGAAAGAAACACACTCCCACACTTGCAAAACTCTCAAATTCAATAGAAACTCGCATCAGAAAGCCTTACAGAAAGATACTCAAACGAGAAATGAAAAGATACACAATTGGAATTATAAAGATACGCAAACGATGTAAAGATACTCAGTTCGAAAGAAACACACTCCCACACTTGCAAAACTCTCAAATACAATAGAAACTCGCATCAGAAGCCTTACAGAAAGATACTCAAACGAGAAATGAAAAGATACACAATTGGAATAGTAAAGATACGCAAACGATGTAAAGATACACAATTGGAAAAGTAAAGATACGCAAACGATGTAAAGATACTCAGTTTGAAAGAAACACACTCCCACACTTGCAAAACTCTCAAATTCAATAGAAACTCGCATCAGAAAGCCTTCCAGAAAGATACTCAAACGAGAAATGAAAAGATACACAATTGGAATAGTAAAGATACGCAAACGATGTAAAGATACACAATTGGAATAGTAAAGATACGCAAACGATGTAAAGATACTCAGTTTGAAAGAAACACACTCCACACTTGCAAAACTCTCAAATTCAATAGAAACTCGCATCTGAAAGCCTTACAGAAAGATAGTCAAACGAGAAATGAAAAGATACACAATTGGAATTGTAAAGATACGCAAACGATGTAAAGATACACAATTGGAATAGTAAAGATACGCAAACGATGTAAAGATACTCAGTTTGAAAGAAACACACTCCCACACTTGCAAAACTCTCAAATTCAATAGAAACTCGCATCCGAATGCCTTACAGAAAGATACTCAAACGAGAAATGAAAAGATACACAATTGGAATGGTAAAGATACGCAAACGATGTAAAGATACACAATTGGAATAGTAAAGAAACGCAAACGATGTAAAGATACTCAGTTTGAAAGAAACACACTCCCACACTTGCAAAACTCTCAAATACAATAGAAACTCGCATCAGAAGCCTTACAGAAAGATACTCAAACGAGAAATGATAAGATACACAATTGGAATAGTAAAGATACGCAAACGATGTAAAGATACACAATTCGAATAGTAAAGATACGCAAACGATGTAAAGATACTCAGTTTGAAAGAAACACACTCCCACACTTGCAAAACTCTCACATTCAATAGAAATTCGCATCAGAAAGCCTTACAGAAAGATACTCAAACGAGAAATAAAAACATACACCATTGGAATAGTAAAGATACGCAAACGATGTAAAGATACTCAGTTTGAAAGAAACACACTCCCACACTTGCAAAACTCTCAAATACAATAGAAACTCGCATCAGAAGCCTTACAGAAAGATACTCAAACGAGAAATGAAAAGATACACAATTGGAATAGTAAAGATACGCAAACGATGTAAAGATACTCAGTTTGAAAGAAACACACTCCCACACTTGCAAAAATCTCAAATTCAATAGAAACTCGCATCAGAAAGCCTTACAGAAAGATACTCAAACGAGAAATGAAAAGATACACAATTGGAATCGTAAAGATACGCAAACGATGTAAAGATACTCAGTTTGAAAGAACCACACTCCCACACTGGCAAAACTCTCAAATACAATAGAAACTCGCATCAGAAG
Organism: Argentina anserina; assembly: GCF_933775445.1. Lineage (NCBI taxonomy): Eukaryota > Viridiplantae > Streptophyta > Magnoliopsida > Rosales > Rosaceae > Argentina > Argentina anserina. The sequence continues at coordinate 81,836 of NW_026089508.1, read as the reverse complement.
CCTTACAGAAAGATACTCAAACGAGAAATGAAAAGATACACAATTGGAATAGTAAAGATACGCAAACGATGTAAAGATACACAATTGGAATAGTAAAGATACCCAAAAGATGTAAAGATACTCTGTTTGAATGAAACACACTCCCACACTTAAAAAACTCTCAAATACAATAGAAACTCGCATCAGAAGCCTTACAGAAAGATACTCAAACGAGAAATGAAAAGATACACAATTGGAATAGTAAAGATACGCAAACGATGTAAAGATACACAATTGGAATAGTAAAGATACGCAAACGATGTAAAGATACTCAGTTTGAAAGAAACACACTCCCACACTTGCAAAACTCTCAAATTCAATAGAAACTCGCATCTGAAGCCTTACAGAAAGATACTCAAACGAGAAATGAAAAGATACACAATTGGAATAGTAAAGATACGCAAACAATGTAAAGATACTCAGTTTGAAAGAAACACACTCCCACACTTGCAAAACTCTCAAATTCAATAGAAACTCGCATCAGAAAGCCTTACAGAAAGAAACTCAAACGAGAAATGAAAACATACACAATTGGAATAGTAAAGATACTCAAACGAGAAATGAAAAGATACACAATTGGAATAGTAAAGATACGCAAACGATGTAAAGATACACAATTGGAATAGTAAAGATACGCAAACGATGTAAAGATACTCAGTTTGAAAGAAACACACTCCCACACTTGCAAAACTCTCAAATTCAATAGAAACTCGCATCTGAAGCCTTACAGAAAGATACTCAAACGAGAAATGAAAAGATACACAATTGGAATAGTAAATATACGCAAACGATGTAAAGATACACAATTGGAATAGTAAAGATACGCAAACGATGTAAAGATACTCAGTTTGAAAGAAACACACTCCCACACTTGCAAAACTCTCAAATTCAATAGAAACTCGCATCAGAAAGCCTTACAGAAAGAAACTCAAACGAGAAATGAAAACATACACAATTGGAATAGTAAAGATACTCAAACGAGAAATGAAAAGATACACAATTGGAATCGTAAAGATACGCAAACAATGTAAAGATACTCAGTTTGAAAGAAACACACTCCCACACTTGCAAAACTCTCAAATTCAATAGAAACTCGCATCTGAAAGCCTTACAGAAAGATAGTCAAACGAGAAATGAAAAGATACACAATTGGAATAGTAAAGATACGCAAACGATGTAAAGATACACAATTAGAATAGTAAAGATACGCAAACGATGTAAAGATACTCAGTTTGAAAGAAACACACTCCCACACTTGCAAAACTCTCAAATTCAATAGAAACTCGCATCAGAAAGCCTTACAGAAAGATACTCAAACGAGAAATGAAAAGATACACAATTGGAATAGTAAAGATACGCAAACGATGTAAAGATACTCAGTTTGAAAGAAACACACTCCCACACTTGCAAAACTCTCAAATTCAATAGAAACTCGCATCAGAAAGCTTTACAGAAAGATACTCAAACGAGAAATGAAAAGATACACAATTGGAATAGTAAAGATACGTAAACGATGTAAAGATACACAATTGGAATAGTAAAGATACGCAAACGATGTAAAGATACTCAGTTTGAAAGAAACACACTCCCACACTTGCAAAACTCTCAAATTCAATAGAAACTCGCATCTGAAAGCCTTACAGACAGATACTCAAACGAGAAATGAAAACATCAACAATTGGAATAGTAAAGATACGCAAACGATGTAAAGATACTCAGTTTGAAAGAAACACACTCCCACACTTGCAAAACTCTCAAATTCAATAGAAACTCGCATCCGAATGCCTTACAGAAAGATACTCAAACGAGAAATGAAAAGATACACAATTGGAATGGTAAAGATACGCAAACGATGTAAAGATACACAATTGGAATAGTAAAGATACGCAAACGATGTAAAGATACTCAGTTTGAAAGAAACACACTCCCACACTTGCAAAACTCTCAAATACAATAGAAACTCGCATCAGAAGCCTTACAGAAAGATACTCAAACGAGAAATGATAAGATACACAATTGGAATAGTAAAGATACGCAAACGATGTAAAGATACACAATTGGAATAGTAAAGATACCCAAAAGATGTAAAGATATTCAGTTTGAAAGAAACACACTCCCACACTTGCAAAACTCTCAAATTCAATAGAAACTCGCATCAGAAAGCCTTACAGAAAGATACTCAAACGAGAAATAAAAACATACACAATTGGAATAGTAAAGATACGCAAACGATGTAAAGATACTCAGTTTGAAAGAAACACACTCCCACACTTGCAAAACTCTCAAATTCAATAGAAACTCGCATTAGAAGCCTTACAGAAAGATAATCAAACGAGAAATGATAAGATACACAATCGGAATAGTAAAGATACGCAAACGATGTAAAGATACACAATTGGAATAGTAAAGATACGCAAACGATGTAAAGATACTCAGTTTGAAAGAAACACACTCCCACACTTGCAAAACTCTCAAATTCAATAGAAACTCGCATCAGAAGCCTTACAGAAAGATACTCAAACGAGAAATGAAAAGATACACAATTGGAATGGTAAAGATACGCAAACGATGTAAAGATACACAATTGGAATAGTAAAGATACGCAAACGATGTAAAGATACTCAGTTTGAAAGAAACACACTCCCACACTTGCAAAACTCTCAAATACAATAGAAACTCGCATCAGAAGCCTTACAGAAAGATACGCAAACGATGTAAAGATACACAATTGGAATAGTAAAGATACGCAAACGATGTAAAGATACTCAGTTTGAAAGAAACACACTCCCACACTTGCAAAACTCTCAAATTCAATAGAAACTCGCATCCGAAAGCCTTACAGAAAGATACTCAAACGAGAAATGAAAAGATACACAATTGGAATGGTAAAGATACGCAAACGATGTAAAGATACACAATTGGAATAGTAAAGATACGCAAACGATGTAAAGATACTCAGTTTGAAAGAAACACACTCCCACACTTGCAAAACTCTCAAATTCAATAGAAACTCGCATCTGAAAGCCTTACAGAAAGATAGTCAAACGAGAAATGCAAAGATACACAATTGGAATTGTAAAGATACGCAAACGATGTAAAGATACACAATTCGAATAGTAAAGATACGCCAACGATGTAAAGATACTCAGTTTGAAAGAAACACACTCCCACACTTGCAAAACTCTCAAATTCAATAGAAACTCGCATCCGAATGCCTTACAGAAAGATACTCAAACGAGAAATGAAAAGATACACAATTGGAATGGTAAAGATACGCAAACGATGTAAAGATACACAATTGGAATAGTAAAGATACGCAAACGATGTAAAGATACTCAGTTTGAAAGAAACACACTCCCACACTTGCAAAACTCTCAAATACAATAGAAACTCGCATCAGAAGCCTTACAGAAAGATACTCAAACGAGAAATGATAAGATACACAATTGGAATAGTAAAGATACGCAAACGATGTAAAGATACACAATTGGAATAGTAAAGATACGCAAACGATGTAAAGATACTCAGTTTGAAAGAAACACACTCCCACACTTGCAAAACTGTCAAATACAATAGAAACTCGCATCAGAAGCCTTACAGAAAGATACTCGAACGAGAAATGAAAAGATACACAATTGGAATAGTAAAGATACGCAAACGATGTAAAGATACTCAGTTTGAAAGAAACACACTCCCACACTTGCAAAACTCTCAAATTCAATAGAAACTCGCATCCGAAAGCCTTACAGAAAGATACTCAAACGAGAAATGAAAACATACACAATTGGAATAGTAAAGATACTCAAACAAGAAATGAAAAGATACACAATTGGAATAGTAAAGATACGCAAACGATGTAAAGATACTCAGTTTGAAAGAAACACACTCCCACACTTGCAAAACTCTCAAATTCAATAGAAACTCGCATCTGAAGCCTTACAGAAAGATAGTCAAACGAGAAATGAAAAGATACACAATTGGAATAGTAAAGATACGCAAACGATGTAAAGATACACAATTGGAATCGTAAAGATACGCAAACGATGTAAAGATACTCAGTTTGAAAGAAACACACTCCCACACATGCAAAACTCTCAAATACAATAGAAACTCGCATCAGAAGCCTTACAGAAAGATACTCAAACGAGAAATGAAAAGATACACAATTGGAATAGTAAAGATATGCAAACGATGTAAAGATACACAATTGGAATAGTAAAGATACGCAAACGATGTAAAGATACTCAGTTTGAAAGAAACACACTCCCACACTTGCAAAACTCTCAAATTCAATAGAAACTCGCATCAGAAAGCCTTACAGAAAGATACTCAAACGAGAAATGAAAAGATACACAATTGGAATAGTAAAGATACGCAAACGATGTAAAGATACACAATTGGAATAGTAAAGATACGCAAACGATGTAAAGATACTCAGTTTGAAAGAAACACACTCCCACACTTGCAAAACTCTCAATTTCAATAGAAACTCGCATCAGAAAGCCTTACAGAAAGATACTCAAACTAGAAATCAAAACATACACAATTGGAATAGTAAAGATACGCAAACGATGTAAAGATACTCAGTTTGAAAGAAACACACTCCCACACTTGCAAAACTCTCAAATACAATAGAAACTCGCATCAGAAGCCTTACAGAAAGATACTCGAACGAGAAATGAAAAGATACACAATTGGAATAGTAAAGATACGCAAACGATGTAAAGATACTCAGTTTGAAAGAAACACACTCCCACACTTGCAAAACTCTCAAATTCAATAGAAACTCGCATCCGAAAGCCTTACAGAAAGATACTCAAACGAGAAATGAAAACATACACAATTGGAATAGTAAAGATACTCAAACAAGAAATGAAAAGATACACAATTGGAATAGTAAAGATACGCAAACGATGTAAAGATACTCAGTTTGAAAGAAACACACTCCCACACTTGCAAAACTCTCAAATTCAATAGAAACTCGCATCTGAAGCCTTACAGAAAGATAGTCAAACGAGAAATGAAAAGATACACAATTGGAATAGTAAAGATACGCAAACGATGTAAAGATACTCAGTTTGAAAGAAACACACTCCCACACTTGCAAAACTCTCAATTTCAATAGAAACTCGCATCAGAAAGCCTTACAGAAAGATACTCAAACTAGAAATCAAAACATACACAATTGGAATAGTAAAGATACGCAAACGATGTAAAGATACTCAGTTTGAAAGAAACACACTCCCACACTTGCAAAACTCGCATCAGAAGCCTTACAGAAAGATACTCAAACGAGAAATGAAAAGATACACAATTGGAATAGTAAAGATACGCAAACGATGTAAAGATACTCAGTTTGAAAGAAACACACTCCCACACTTGCAAAACTCTCAAATTCAATAGAAACTCGCATCAGAAAGCCTTACAGAAAGATACTCAAACGAGAAATGAAAAGATACACAATTGGAATAGTAAAGATACGCAAACGATGTAAAGATACACAATTGGAATAGTAAAGATACGCAAACGATGTAAAGATACTCAGTTTGAAAGAAACACACTCCCACACTTGCAAAACTCTCAATTTCAATAGAAACTCGCATCAGAAAGCCTTACAGAAAGATACTCAAACTAGAAATCAAAACATACACAATTGGAATAGTAAAGATACGCAAACGATGTAAAGATACTCAGTTTGAAAGAAACACACTCCCACACTTGCAAAACTCTCAAATACAATAGAAACTCGCATCAGAAGCCTTACAGAAAGATACTCAAACGAGAAATGAAAAGATACACAATTGGAATAGTAAAGATACGCAAACGATGTAAAGATACTCAGTTTGAAAGAAACACACTCCCACACTTGCAATACTCTCAAATTCAATAGAAACTCGCATCAGAAGCCTTACAGAAAGATACTCAAACGATGTAAAGATACACAATTGGAATCGTAAAGATACGCAAACGATGTAAAGATACTCAGTTTGAAAGAAACACACTCCCACACATGCAAAACTCTCAAATACAATAGAAACTCGCATCAGAAGCCTTACAGAAAGATACTCAAACGAGAAATGAAAAGATACACAATTGGAATAGTAAAGATACGCAAACGATGTAAAGATACACAATTGGAATAGTAAAGATACGCAAACGATGTAAAGATACTCAGTTTGAAAGAAACACACTCCCACACTTGCAAAACTCTCAAATTCAATAGAAACTCGCATCAGAAAGCCTTACAGAAAGATACTCAAACGAGAAATGAAAAGATACACAATTGGAATAGTAAAGATACGCAAACGATGTAAAGATACACAATTGGAATAGTAAAGATACGCAAACGATGTAAAGATACTCAGTTTGAAAGAAACACACTCCCACACTTGCAAAACTGTCAATTTCAATAGAAACTCGCATCAGAAAGCCTTACAGAAAGATACTCAAACTAGAAATCAAAACATACACAATTGGAATAGTAAAGATACGCAAACGATGTAAAGATACTCAGTTTGAAAGAAACACACTCCCACACTTGCAAAACTCTCAAATACAATAGAAACTCGCATCAGAAGCCTTACAGAAAGATACTCAAACGAGAAATGAAAAGATACACAATTGGAATAGTAAAGATACGCAAACGATGTAAAGATACTCAGTTTGAAAGAAACACACTCCCACACTTGCAAAACTCTCAAATTCAATAGAAACTCGCATCAGAAAGCCTTACAGAAAGATACTCAAACGAGAAATGAAAAGATACACAATTGGAATAGTAAAGATACGCAAACGATGTAAAGATACACAATTGGAATAGTAAAGATACGCAAACGATGTAAAGATACTCAGTTTGAAAGAAACACACTCCCACACTTGCAAAACTCTCAATTTCAATAGAAACTCGCATCAGAAAGCCTTACAGAAAGATACTCAAACTAGAAATCAAAACATACACAATTGGAATAGTAAAGATACGCAAACGATGTAAAGATACTCAGTTTGAAAGAAACACACTCCCACACTTGCAAAACTCTCAAATACAATAGAAACTCGCATCAGAAGCCTTACAGAAAGATACTCAAACGAGAAATGAAAAGATACACAATTGGAATAGTAAAGATACGCAAACGATGTAAAGATACTCAGTTTGAAAGAAACACACTCCCACACTTGCAAAACTCTCAAATTCAATAGAAACTCGCATCAGAAAGCCTTACAGAAAGATACTCAAACGAGAAATGAAAAGATACACAATTGGAATAGTAAAGATACGCAAACGATGTAAAGATACACAATTGGAATAGTAAAGATACGCAAACGATGTAAAGATACTCAGTTTGAAAGAAACACACTCCCACACTTGCAAAACTCTCAAATTCAATAGAAACTCGCATCAGAAAGCCTTACAGAAAGATACTCAAACGAGAAATGAAAAGATACACAATTGGAATAGTAAAGATACGCAAACGATGTAAAGATACACAATTGGAATAGTAAAGATACGCAAACGATGTAAAGATACTCAGTTTGAAAGAAACACACTCCCACACTTGCAAAACTCTCAATTTCAATAGAAACTCGCATCAGAAAGCCTTACAGAAAGATACTCAAACTAGAAATCAAAACATACACAATTGGAATAGTAAAGATACGCAAACGATGTAAAGATACACAATTGGAATCGTAAAGATACGCAAACGATGTAAAGATACTCAGTTTGAAAGAAACACACTCCCACACATGCAAAACTCTCAAATACAATAGAAACTCGCATCAGAAGCCTTACAGAAAGATACTCAAACGAGAAATGAAAAGATACACAATTGGAATAGTAAAGATACGCAAACGATGTAAAGATACACAATTGGAATAGTAAAGATACGCAAACGATGTAAAGATACTCAGTTTGAAAGAAACACACTCCCACACTTGCAAAACTCTCAAATTCAATAGAAACTCGCATCAGAAAGCCTTACAGAAAGATACTCAAACGAGAAATGAAAAGATACACAATTGGAATAGTAAAGATACGCAAACGATGTAAAGATACACAATTGGAATAGTAAAGATACGCAAACGATGTAAAGATACTCAGTTTGAAAGAAACACACTCCCACACTTGCAAAACTCTCAATTTCAATAGAAACTCGCATCAGAAAGCCTTACAGAAAGATACTCAAACTAGAAATCAAAACATACACAATTGGAATAGTAAAGATACGCAAACGATGTAAAGATACTCAGTTTGAAAGAAACACACTCCCACACTTGCAAAACTCTCAAATACAATAGAAACTCGCATCAGAAGCCTTACAGAAAGATACTCAAACGAGAAATGAAAAGATACACAATTGGAATAGTAAAGATACGCAAACGATGTAAAGATACTCAGTTTGAAAGAAACACACTCCCACACTTGCAATACTCTCAAATTCAATAGAAACTCGCATCAGAAGCCTTACAGAAAGATACTCAAACGATGTAAAGATACACAATTGGAATAGTAAAGATACGCAAACGATGTAAAGATACTCAGTTTGAAAGAAACACACTCCCACACATGCAAAACTCTCAAATACAATAGAAACTCGCATCAGAAGCCTTACAGAAAGATACTCAAACGAGAAATGAAAAGATACACAATTGGAATAGTAAAGATACGCAAACGATGTAAAGATACACAATTGGAATAGTAAAGATACGCAAACGATGTAAAGATACTCAGTTTGAAAGAAACACACTCCCACACTTGCAAAACTCTCAAATTCAATAGAAACTCGCATCAGAAAGCCTTACAGAAAGATACTCAAACGAGAAATGAAAAGATACACAATTGGAATAGTAAAGATACGCAAACGATGTAAAGATACACAATTGGAATAGTAAAGATACGCAAACGATGTAAAGATACTCAGTTTGAAAGAAACACACTCCCACACTTGCAAAACTGTCAATTTCAATAGAAACTCGCATCAGAAAGCCTTACAGAAAGATACTCAAACTAGAAATCAAAACATACACAATTGGAATAGTAAAGATACGCAAACGATGTAAAGATACTCAGTTTGAAAGAAACACACTCCCACACTTGCAAAACTCTCAAATACAATAGAAACTCGCATCAGAAGCCTTACAGAAAGATACTCAAACGAGAAATGAAAAGATACACAATTGGAATAGTAAAGATACGCAAACGATGTAAAGATACTCAGTTTGAAAGAAACACACTCCCACACTTGCAAAACTCTCAAATTCAATAGAAACTCGCATCAGAAAGCCTTACAGAAAGATACTCAAACGAGAAATGAAAAGATACACAATTGGAATAGTAAAGATACGCAAACGATGTAAAGATACACAATTGGAATAGTAAAGATACGCAAACGATGTAAAGATACTCAGTTTGAAAGAAACACACTCCCACACTTGCAAAACTCTCAATTTCAATAGAAACTCGCATCAGAAAGCCTTACAGAAAGATACTCAAACTAGAAATCAAAACATACACAATTGGAATAGTAAAGATACGCAAACGATGTAAAGATACTCAGTTTGAAAGAAACACACTCCCACACTTGCAAAACTCTCAAATACAATAGAAACTCGCATCAGAAGCCTTACAGAAAGATACTCAAACGAGAAATGAAAAGATACACAATTGGAATAGTAAAGATACGCAAACGATGTAAAGATACTCAGTTTGAAAGAAACACACTCCCACACTTGCAAAACTCTCAAATTCAATAGAAACTCGCATCAGAAAGCCTTACAGAAAGATACTCAAACGAGAAATGAAAAGATACACAATTGGAATAGTAAAGATACGCAAACGATGTAAAGATACACAATTGGAATAGTAAAGATACGCAAACGATGTAAAGATACTCAGTTTGAAAGAAACACACTCCCACACTTGCAAAACTCTCAAATTCAATAGAAACTCGCATCAGAAAGCCTTACAGAAAGATACTCAAACGAGAAATGAAAAGATACACAATTGGAATAGTAAAGATACGCAAACGATGTAAAGATACACAATTGGAATAGTAAAGATACGCAAACGATGTAAAGATACTCAGTTTGAAAGAAACACACTCCCACACTTGCAAAACTCTCAATTTCAATAGAAACTCGCATCAGAAAGCCTTACAGAAAGATACTCAAACTAGAAATCAAAACATACACAATTGGAATAGTAAAGATACGCAAACGATGTAAAGATACACAATTGGAATAGTAAAGATACGCAAACGATGTAAAGATACTCAGTTTGAAAGAAACACACTCCCACACATGCAAAACTCTCAAATACAATAGAAACTCGCATCAGAAGCCTTACAGAAAGATACTCAAACGAGAAATGAAAAGATACACAATTGGAATAGTAAAGATACGCAAACGATGTAAAGATACACAATTGGAATAGTAAAGATACGCAAACGATGTAAAGATACTCAGTTTGAAAGAAACACACTCCCACACTTGCAAAACTCTCAAATTCAATAGAAACTCGCATCAGAAAGCCTTACAGAAAGATACTCAAACGAGAAATGAAAAGATACACAATTGGAATAGTAAAGATACGCAAACGATGTAAAGATACACAATTGGAATAGTAAAGATACGCAAACGATGTAAAGATACTCAGTTTGAAAGAAACACACTCCCACACTTGCAAAACTCTCAATTTCAATAGAAACTCGCATCAGAAAGCCTTACAAAAAGATACTCAAACTAGAAATCAAAACATACACAATTGGAATAGTAAAGATACGCAAACGATGTAAAGATACTCAGTTTGAAAGAAACACACTCCCACACTTGCAAAACTCTCAAATACAATAGAAACTCGCATCAGAAGCCTTACAGAAAGATACTCGAACGAGAAATGAAAAGATACACAATTGGAATAGTAAAGATACGCAAACGATGTAAAGATACTCAGTTTGAAAGAAACACACTCCCACACTTGCAAAACTCTCAATTTCAATAGAAACTCGCATCAGAAAGCCTTACAGAAAGATACTCAAACTAGAAATCAAAACATACACAATTGGAATAGTAAAGATACTCAAACAAGAAATGAAAAGATACACAATTGGAATAGTAAAGATACGCAAACGATGTAAAGATACTCAGTTTGAAAGAAACACACTCCCACACTTGCAAAACTCTCAAATTCAATAGAAACTCGCATCTGAAGCCTTACAGAAAGATAGTCAAACGAGAAATGAAAAGATACACAATTGGAATAGTAAAGATACGCAAACGATGTAAAGATACTCAGTTTGAAAGAAACACACTCCCACACTTGCAAAACTCTCAATTTCAATAGAAACTCGCATCAGAAAGCCTTACAAAAAGATACTCAAACTAGAAATCAAAACATACACAATTGGAATAGTAAAGATACGCAAACGATGTAAAGATACTCAGTTTGAAAGAAACACACTCCCACACTTGCAAAACTCTCAAATACAATAGAAACTCGCATCAGAAGCCTTACAGAAAGATACTCAAACGAGAAATGAAAAGATACACAATTGGAATAGTAAAGATACGCAAACGATGTAAAGATACTCAGTTTGAAAGAAACACACTCCCACACTTGCAAAACTCTCAAATTCAATAGAAACTCGCATCAGAAAGCCTTACAGAAAGATACTCAAACGAGAAATGAAAAGATACACAATTGGAATAGTAAAGATACGCAAACGATGTAAAGATACACAATTGGAATAGTAAAGATACGCAAACGATGTAAAGATACTCAGTTTGAAAGAAACACACTCCCACACTTGCAAAACTCTCAATTTCAATAGAAACTCGCATCAGAAAGCCTTACAGAAAGATACTCAAACTAGAAATCAAAACATACACAATTGGAATAGTAAAGATACGCAAACGATGTAAAGATACTCAGTTTGAAAGAAACACACTCCCACACTTGCAAAACTCTCAAATACAATAGAAACTCGCATCAGAAGCCTTACAGAAAGATACTCAAACGAGAAATGAAAAGATACACAATTGGAATAGTAAAGATACGCAAACGATGTAAAGATACTCAGTTTGAAAGAAACACACTCCCACACTTGCAATACTCTCAAATTCAATAGAAACTCGCATCAGAAGCCTTACAGAAAGATACTCAAACGATGTAAAGATACACAATTGGAATCGTAAAGATACGCAAACGATGTAAAGATACTCAGTTTGAAAGAAACACACTCCCACACATGCAAAACTCTCAAATACAATAGAAACTCGCATCAGAAGCCTTACAGAAAGATACTCAAACGAGAAATGAAAAGATACACAATTGGAATAGTAAAGATACGCAAACGATGTAAAGATACTCAGTTTGAAAGAAACACACTCCCACACTTGCAAAACTCTCAATTTCAATAGAAACTCGCATCAGAAAGCCTTACAGAAAGATACTCAAACTAGAAATCAAAACATACACAATTGGAATAGTAAAGATACGCAAACGATGTAAAGATACTCAGTTTGAAAGAAACACACTCCCACACTTGCAAAACTCTCAAATACAATAGAAACTCGCATCAGAAGCCTTACAGAAAGATACTCAAACGAGAAATGAAAAGATACACAATTGGAATAGTAAAGATACGCAAACGATGTAAAGATACTCAGTTTGAAAGAAACACACTCCCACACTTGCAAAACTCTCAAATTCAATAGAAACTCGCATCAGAAAGCCTTACAGAAAGATACTCAAACGAGAAATGAAAAGATACACAATTGGAATAGTAAAGATACGCAAACGATGTAAAGATACACAATTGGAATAGTAAAGATACGCAAACGATGTAAAGATACTCAGTTTGAAAGAAACACACTCCCACACTTGCAAAACTCTCAATTTCAATAGAAACTCGCATCAGAAAGCCTTACAGAAAGATACTCAAACTAGAAATCAAAACATACACAATTGGAATAGTAAAGATACGCAAACGATGTAAAGATACTCAGTTTGAAAGAAACACACTCCCACACTTGCAAAACTCTCAAATACAATAGAAACTCGCATCAGAAGCCTTACAGAAAGATACTCAAACGAGAAATGAAAAGATACACAATTGGAATAGTAAAGATACGCAAACGATGTAAAGATACTCAGTTTGAAAGAAACACACTCCCACACTTGCAAAACTCTCAAATTCAATAGAAACTCGCATCAGAAGCCTTACAGAAAGATACTCAAACGATGTAAAGATACACAATTGGAATCGTAAAGATACGCAAACGATGTAAAGATACTCAGTTTGAAAGAAACACACTCCCACACATGCAAAACTCTCAAATACAATAGAAACTCGCATCAGAAGCCTTACAGAAAGATACTCAAACGAGAAATGAAAAGATACACAATTGGAATAGTAAAGATACGCAAACGATGTAAAGATACACAATTGGAATAGTAAAGATACGCAAACGATGTAAAGATACTCAGTTTGAAAGAAACACACTCCCACACTTGCAAAACTCTCAAATTCAATAGAAACTCGCATCAGAAAGCCTTACAGAAAGATACTCAAACGAGAAATGAAAAGATACACAATTGGAATAGTAAAGATACGCAAACGATGTAAAGATACACAATTGGAATAGTAAAGATACGCAAACGATGTAAAGATACTCAGTTTGAAAGAAACACACTCCCACACTTGCAAAACTGTCAATTTCAATAGAAACTCGCATAAGAAAGCCTTACAGAAAGATACTCAAACTAGAAATCAAAACATACACAATTGGAATAGTAAAGATACGCAAACGATGTAAAGATACTCAGTTTGAAAGAAACACACTCCCACACTTGCAAAACTCTCAAATACAATAGAAACTCGCATCAGAAGCCTTACAGAAAGATACTCAAACGAGAAATGAAAAGATACACAATTGGAATAGTAAAGATACGCAAACGATGTAAAGATACTCAGTTTGAAAGAAACACACTCCCACACTTGCAAAACTCTCAAATTCAATAGAAACTCGCATCAGAAGCCTTACAGAAAGATACTCAAACGAGAAATGAAAAGATACACAATTGGAATGGTAAAGATACGCAAACGATGTAAAGATACACAATTGGAATAGTAAAGATACGCAAACGATGTAAAGATACTCAGTTTGAAAGAAACACACTCCCACACTTGCAAAACTCTCAAATACAATAGAAACTCGCATCAGAAGCCTTACAGAAAGATACGCAAACGATGTAAAGATACACAATTGGAATAGTAAAGATACGCAAACGATGTAAAGATACTCAGTTTGAAAGAAACACACTCCCACACTTGCAAAACTCTCAAATTCAATAGAAACTCGCATCAGAAAGCCTTACAGAAAGATACTCAAACGAGAAATGAAAAGATACACAATTGGAATGGTAAAGATACGCAAACGATGTAAAGATACACAATTGGAATAGTAAAGATACGCAAACGATGTAAAGATACTCAGTTTGAAAGAAACACACTCCCACACTTGCAAAACTCTCAAATTCAATAGAAACTCGCATCTGAAAGCCTTACAGAAAGATAGTCAAACGAGAAATGCAAAGATACACAATTGGAATTGTAAAGATACGCAAACGATGTAAAGATACACAATTCGAATAGTAAAGATACGCAAACGATGTAAAGATACTCAGTTTGAAAGAAACACACTCCCACACTTGCAAAACTCTCAAATTCAATAGAAACTCGCATCCGAATGCCTTACAGAAAGATACTCAAACGAGAAATGAAAAGATACACAATTGGAATGGTAAAGATACGCAAACGATGTAAAGATACACAATTGGAATAGTAAAGATACGCAAACGATGTAAAGATACTCAGTTTGAAAGAAACACACTCCCACACTTGCAAAACTCTCAAATACAATAGAAACTCGCATCAGAAGCCTTACAGAAAGATACTCAAACGAGAAATGATAAGATACACAATTGGAATAGTAAAGATACGCAAACGATGTAAAGATACACAATTGGAATAGTAAAGATACGCAAACGATGTAAAGATACTCAGTTTGAAAGAAACACACTCCCACACTTGCAAAACTGTCAAATACAATAGAAACTCGCATCAGAAGCCTTACAGAAAGATACTCGAACGAGAAATGAAAAGATACACAATTGGAATAGTAAAGATACGCAAACGATGTAAAGATACTCAGTTTGAAAGAAACACACTCCCACACTTGCAAAACTCTCAAATTCAATAGAAACTCGCATCCGAAAGCCTTACAGAAAGATACTCAAACGAGAAATGAAAACATACACAATTGGAATAGTAAAGATACTCAAACAAGAAATGAAAAGATACACAATTGGAATAGTAAAGATACGCAAACGATGTAAAGATACTCAGTTTGAAAGAAACACACTCCCACACTTGCAAAACTCTCAAATTCAATAGAAACTCGCATCTGAAGCCTTACAGAAAGATAGTCAAACGAGAAATGAAAAGATACACAATTGGAATAGTAAAGATACGCAAACGATGTAAAGATACACAATTGGAATCGTAAAGATACGCAAACGATGTAAAGATACTCAGTTTGAAAGAAACACACTCCCACACATGCAAAACTCTCAAATACAATAGAAACTCGCATCAGAAGCCTTACAGAAAGATACTCAAACGAGAAATGAAAAGATACACAATTGGAATAGTAAAGATACGCAAACGATGTAAAGATACACAATTGGAATAGTAAAGATACGCAAACGATGTAAAGATACTCAGTTTGAAAGAAACACACTCCCACACTTGCAAAACTCTCAAATTCAATAGAAACTCGCATCAGAAAGCCTTACAGAAAGATACTCAAACGAGAAATGAAAAGATACACAATTGGAATAGTAAAGATACGCAAACGATGTAAAGATACACAATTGGAATAGTAAAGATACGCAAACGATGTAAAGATACTCAGTTTGAAAGAAACACACTCCCACACTTGCAAAACTCTCAATTTCAATAGAAACTCGCATCAGAAAGCCTTACAGAAAGATACTCAAACTAGAAATGAAAACATACACAATTGGAATAGTAAAGATACGCAAACGATGTAAAGATACTCAGTTTGAAAGAAACACACTCCCACACTTGCAAAACTCTCAAATACAATAGAAACTCGCATCAGAAGCCTTACAGAAAGATACTCGAACGAGAAATGAAAAGATACACAATTGGAATAGTAAAGATACGCAAACGATGTAAAGATACTCAGTTTGAAAGAAACACACTCCCACACTTGCAAAACTCTCAAATTCAATAGAAACTCGCATCCGAAAGCCTTACAGAAAGATACTCAAACGAGAAATGAAAACATACACAATTGGAATAGTAAAGATACTCAAACAAGAAATGAAAAGATACACAATTGGAATAGTAAAGATACGCAAACGATGTAAAGATACTCAGTTTGAAAGAAACACACTCCCACACTTGCAAAACTCTCAAATTCAATAGAAACTCGCATCTGAAGCCTTACAGAAAGATAGTCAAACGAGAAATGAAAAGATACACAATTGGAATAGTAAAGATACGCAAACGATGTAAAGATACTCAGTTTGAAAGAAACACATTCCCACACTTGCAAAACTCTCAATTTCAATAGAAACTCGCATCAGAAAGCCTTACAGAAAGATACTCAAACTAGAAATCAAAACATACACAATTGGAATAGTAAAGATACGCAAACGATGTAAAGATACTCAGTTTGAAAGAAACACACTCCCACACTTGCAAAACTCTCAAATACAATAGAAACTCGCATCAGAAGCCTTACAGAAAGATACTCAAACGAGAAATGAAAAGATACACAATTGGAATAGTAAAGATACGCAAACGATGTAAAGATACTCAGTTTGAAAGAAACACACTCCCACACTTGCAAAACTCTCAAATTCAATAGAAACTCGCATCAGAAAGCCTTACAGAAAGATACTCAAACGAGAAATGAAAAGATACACAATTGGAATAGTAAAGATACGCAAACGATGTAAAGATACACAATTGGAATAGTAAAGATACGCAAACGATGTAAAGATACTCAGTTTGAAAGAAACACACTCCCACACTTGCAAAACTCTCAAATTCAATAGAAACTCGCATCTGAAGCCTTACAGAAAGATAGTCAAACGAGAAATGAAAAGATACACAATTGGAATAGTAAAGATACGCAAACGATGTAAAGATACTCAGTTTGAAAGAAACACACTCCCACACTTGCAAAACTCTCAATTTCAATAGAAACTCGCATCAGAAAGCCTTACAGAAAGATACTCAAACTAGAAATCAAAACATACACAATTGGAATAGTAAAGATACGCAAACGATGTAAAGATACTCAGTTTGAAAGAAACACACTCCCACACTTGCAAAACTCTCAAATACAATAGAAACTCGCATCAGAAGCCTTACAGAAAGATACTCAAACGAGAAATGAAAAGATACACAATTGGAATAGTAAAGATACGCAAACGATGTAAAGATACTCAGTTTGAAAGAAACACACTCCCACACTTGCAAAACTCTCAAATTCAATAGAAACTCGCATCAGAAAGCCTTACAGAAAGATACTCAAACGAGAAATGAAAAGATACACAATTGGAATAGTAAAGATACGCAAACGATGTAAAGATACACAATTGGAATAGTAAAGATACGCAAACGATGTAAAGATACTCAGTTTGAAAGAAACACACTCCCACACTTGCAAAACTCTCAATTTCAATAGAAACTCGCATCAGAAAGCCTTACAGAAAGATACTCAAACTAGAAATCAAAACATACACAATTGGAATAGTAAAGATACGCAAACGATGTAAAGATACTCAGTTTGAAAGAAACACACTCCCACACTTGCAAAACTCTCAAATACAATAGAAACTCGCATCAGAAGCCTTACAGAAAGATACTCAAACGAGAAATGAAAAGATACACAATTGGAATAGTAAAGATACGCAAACGATGTAAAGATACTCAGTTTGAAAGAAACACACTCCCACACTTGCAAAACTCTCAAATTCAATAGAAACTCGCATCAGAAGCCTTACAGAAAGATACTCAAACGATGTAAAGATACACAATTGGAATCGTAAAGATACGCAAACGATGTAAAGATACTCAGTTTGAAAGAAACACACTCCCACACATGCAAAACTCTCAAATACAATAGAAACTCGCATCAGAAGCCTTACAGAAAGATACTCAAACGAGAAATGAAAAGATACACAATTGGAATAGTAAAGATACGCAAACGATGTAAAGATACACAATTGGAATAGTAAAGATACGCAAACGATGTAAAGATACTCAGTTTGAAAGAAACACACTCCCACACTTGCAAAACTCTCAAATTCAATAGAAACTCGCATCAGAAAGCCTTACAGAAAGATACTCAAACGAGAAATGAAAAGATACACAATTGGAATAGTAAAGATACGCAAACGATGTAAAGATACTCAGTTTGAAAGAAACACACTCCCACACTTGCAAAACTGTCAATTTCAATAGAAACTCGCATCAGAAAGCCTTACAGAAAGATACTCAAACTAGAAATCAAAACATACACAATTGGAATAGTAAAGATACGCAAACGATGTAAAGATACTCAGTTTGAAAGAAACACACTCCCACACTTGCAAAACTCTCAAATACAATAGAAACTCGCATCAGAAGCCTTACAGAAAGATACTCAAACGAGAAATGAAAAGATACACAATTGGAATAGTAAAGATACGCAAACGATGTAAAGATACTCAGTTTGAAAGAAACACACTCCCACACTTGCAAAACTCTCAAATTCAATAGAAACTCGCATCAGAAAGCCTTACAGAAAGATACTCAAACGAGAAATGAAAAGATACACAATTGGAATAGTAAAGATACGCAAACGATGTAAAGATACACAATTGGAATAGTAAAGATACGCAAACGATGTAAAGATACTCAGTTTGAAAGAAACACACTCCCACACTTGCAAAACTCTCAATTTCAATAGAAACTCGCATCAGAAAGCCTTACAGAAAGATACTCAAACTAGAAATCAAAACATACACAATTGGAATAGTAAAGATACGCAAACGATGTAAAGATACTCAGTTTGAAAGAAACACACTCCCACACTTGCAAAACTCTCAAATACAATAGAAACTCGCATCAGAAGCCTTACAGAAAGATACTCAAACGAGAAATGAAAAGATACACAATTGGAATAGTAAAGATACGCAAACGATGTAAAGATACTCAGTTTGAAAGAAACACACTCCCACACTTGCAAAACTCTCAAATTCAATAGAAACTCGCATCAGAAAGCCTTACAGAAAGATACTCAAACGAGAAATGAAAAGATACACAATTGGAATAGTAAAGATACGCAAACGATGTAAAGATACACAATTGGAATAGTAAAGATACGCAAACGATGTAAAGATACTCAGTTTGAAAGAAACACACTCCCACACTTGCAAAACTCTCAAATTCAATAGAAACTCGCATCAGAAAGCCTTACAGAAAGATACTCAAACGAGAAATGAAAAGATACACAATTGGAATAGTAAAGATACGCAAACGATGTAAAGATACACAATTGGAATAGTAAAGATACGCAAACGATGTAAAGATACTCAGTTTGAAAGAAACACACTCCCACACTTGCAAAACTCTCAATTTCAATAGAAACTCGCATCAGAAAGCCTTACAGAAAGATACTCAAACTAGAAATCAAAACATACACAATTGGAATAGTAAAGATACGCAAACGATGTAAAGATACACAATTGGAATCGTAAAGATACGCAAACGATGTAAAGATACTCAGTTTGAAAGAAACACACTCCCACACATGCAAAACTCTCAAATACAATAGAAACTCGCATCAGAAGCCTTACAGAAAGATACTCAAACGAGAAATGAAAAGATACACAATTGGAATAGTAAAGATACGCAAACGATGTAAAGATACACAATTGGAATAGTAAAGATACGCAAACGATGTAAAGATACTCAGTTTGAAAGAAACACACTCCCACACTTGCAAAACTCTCAAATTCAATAGAAACTCGCATCTGAAGCCTTACAGAAAGATAGTCAAACGAGAAATGAAAAGATACACAATTGGAATAGTAAAGATACGCAAACGATGTAAAGATACTCAGTTTGAAAGAAACACACTCCCACACTTGCAAAACTCTCAATTTCAATAGAAACTCGCATCAGAAAGCCTTACAGAAAGATACTCAAACTAGAAATCAAAACATACACAATTGGAATAGTAAAGATACGCAAACGATGTAAAGATACTCAGTTTGAAAGAAACACACTCCCACACTTGCAAAACTCTCAAATACAATAGAAACTCGCATCAGAAGCCTTACAGAAAGATACTCGAACGAGAAATGAAAAGATACACAATTGGAATAGTAAAGATACGCAAACGATGTAAAGATACTCAGTTTGAAAGAAACACACTCCCACACTTGCAAAACTCTCAAATTCAATAGAAACTCGCATCCGAAAGCCTTACAGAAAGATACTCAAACGAGAAATGAAAACATACACAATTGGAATAGTAAAGATACTCAAACAAGAAATGAAAAGATACACAATTGGAATAGTAAAGATACGCAAACGATGTAAAGATACTCAGTTTGAAAGAAACACACTCCCACACTTGCAAAACTCTCAAATTCAATAGAAACTCGCATCTGAAGCCTTACAGAAAGATAGTCAAACGAGAAATGAAAAGATACACAATTGGAATAGTAAAGATATGCAAACGATGTAAAGATACTCAGTTTGAAAGAAACACACTCCCACACTTGCAAAACTCTCAATTTCAATAGAAACTCGCATCAGAAAGCCTTACAGAAAGATACTCAAACTAGAAATCAAAACATACACAATTGGAATAGTAAAGATACGCAAACGATGTAAAGATACTCAGTTTGAAAGAAACACACTCCCACACTTGCAAAACTCTCAAATACAATAGAAACTCGCATCAGAAGCCTTACAGAAAGATACTCAAACGAGAAATGAAAAGATACACAATTGGAATAGTAAAGATACGCAAACGATGTAAAGATACTCAGTTTGAAAGAAACACACTCCCACACTTGCAAAACTCTCAAATTCAATAGAAACTCGCATCAGAAAGCCTTACAGAAAGATACTCAAACGAGAAATGAAAAGATACACAATTGGAATAGTAAAGATACGCAAACGATGTAAAGATACACAATTGGAATAGTAAAGATACGCAAACGATGTAAAGATACTCAGTTTGAAAGAAACACACTCCCACACTTGCAAAACTCTCAATTTCAATAGAAACTCGCATCAGAAAGCCTTACAGAAAGATACTCAAACTAGAAATCAAAACATACACAATTGGAATAGTAAAGATACGCAAACGATGTAAAGATACTCAGTTTGAAAGAAACACACTCCCACACTTGCAAAACTCTCAAATACAATAGAAACTCGCATCAGAAGCCTTACAGAAAGATACTCAAACGAGAAATGAAAAGATACACAATTGGAATAGTAAAGATACGCAAACGATGTAAAGATACTCAGTTTGAAAGAAACACACTCCCACACTTGCAAAACTCTCAAATTCAATAGAAACTCGCATCAGAAGCCTTACAGAAAGATACTCAAACGATGTAAAGATACACAATTGGAATCGTAAAGATACGCAAACGATGTAAAGATACTCAGTTTGAAAGAAACACACTCCCACACATGCAAAACTCTCAAATACAATAGAAACTCGCATCAGAAGCCTTACAGAAAGATACTCAAACGAGAAATGAAAAGATACACAATTGGAATAGTAAAGATACGCAAACGATGTAAAGATACACAATTGGAATAGTAAAGATACGCAAACGATGTAAAGATACTCAGTTTGAAAGAAACACACTCCCACACTTGCAAAACTCTCAAATTCAATAGAAACTCGCATCAGAAAGCCTTACAGAAAGATACTCAAACGAGAAATGAAAAGATACACAATTGGAATAGTAAAGATACGCAAACGATGTAAAGATACACAATTGGAATAGTAAAGATACGCAAACGATGTAAAGATACTCAGTTTGAAAGAAACACACTCCCACACTTGCAAAACTGTCAATTTCAATAGAAACTCGCATCAGAAAGCCTTACAGAAAGATACTCAAACTAGAAATCAAAACATACACAATTGGAATAGTAAAGATACGCAAACGATGTAAAGATACTCAGTTTGAAAGAAACACACTCCCACACTTGCAAAACTCTCAAATACAATAGAAACTCGCATCAGAAGCCTTACAGAAAGATACTCAAACGAGAAATGAAAAGATACACAATTGGAATAGTAAAGATACGCAAACGATGTAAAGATACTCAGTTTGAAAGAAACACACTCCCACACTTCCAAAACTCTCAAATTCAATAGAAACTCGCATCAGAAAGCCTTACAGAAAGATACTCAAACGAGAAATGAAAAGATACACAATTGGAATAGTAAAGATACGCAAACGATGTAAAGATACACAATTGGAATAGTAAAGATACGCAAACGATGTAAAGATACTCAGTTTGAAAGAAACACACTCCCACACTTGCAAAACTCTCAATTTCAATAGAAACTCGCATCAGAAAGCCTTACAGAAAGATACTCAAACTAGAAATCAAAACATACACAATTGGAATAGTAAAGATACGCAAACGATGTAAAGATACTCAGTTTGAAAGAAACACACTCCCACACTTGCAAAACTCTCAAATACAATAGAAACTCGCATCAGAAGCCTTACAGAAAGATACTCAAACGAGAAATGAAAAGATACACAATTGGAATAGTAAAGATACGCAAACGATGTAAAGATACTCAGTTTGAAAGAAACACACTCCCACACTTGCAAAACTCTCAAATTCAATAGAAACTCGCATCAGAAAGCCTTACAGAAAGATACTCAAACGAGAAATGAAAAGATACACAATTGGAATAGTAAAGATACGCAAACGATGTAAAGATACACAATTGGAATAGTAAAGATACGCAAACGATGTAAAGATACTCAGTTTGAAAGAAACACACTCCCACACTTGCAAAACTCTCAAATTCAATAGAAACTCGCATCAGAAAGCCTTACAGAAAGATACTCAAACGAGAAATGAAAAGATACACAATTGGAATAGTAAAGATACGCAAACGATGTAAAGATACACAATTGGAATAGTAAAGATACGCAAACGATGTAAAGATACTCAGTTTGAAAGAAACACACTCCCACACTTGCAAAACTGTCAATTTCAATAGAAACTCGCATCAGAAAGCCTTACAGAAAGATACTCAAACTAGAAATCAAAACATACACAATTGGAATAGTAAAGATACGCAAACGATGTAAAGATACTCAGTTTGAAAGAAACACACTCCCACACTTGCAAAACTCTCAAATACAATAGAAACTCGCATCAGAAGCCTTACAGAAAGATACTCAAACGAGAAATGAAAAGATACACAATTGGAATAGTAAAGATACGCAAACGATGTAAAGATACTCAGTTTGAAAGAAACACACTCCCACACTTGCAATACTCTCAAATTCAATAGAAACTCGCATCAGAAGCCTTACAGAAAGATACTCAAACGATGTAAAGATACACAATTGGAATCGTAAAGATACGCAAACGATGTAAAGATACTCAGTTTGAAAGAAACACACTCCCACACATGCAAAACTCTCAAATACAATAGAAACTCGCATCAGAAGCCTTACAGAAAGATACTCAAACGAGAAATGAAAAGATACACAATTGGAATAGTAAAGATACGCAAACGATGTAAAGATACACAATTGGAATAGTAAAGATACGCAAACGATGTAAAGATACTCAGTTTGAAAGAAACACACTCCCACACTTGCAAAACTCTCAAATTCAATAGAAACTCGCATCAGAAAGCCTTACAGAAAGATACTCAAACGAGAAATGAAAAGATACACAATTGGAATAGTAAAGATACGCAAACGATGTAAAGATACTCAGTTTGAAAGAAACACACTCCCACACTTGCAAAACTGTCAATTTCAATAGAAACTCGCATCAGAAAGCCTTACAGAAAGATACTCAAACTAGAAATCAAAACATACACAATTGGAATAGTAAAGATACGCAAACGATGTAAAGATACTCAGTTTGAAAGAAACACACTCCCACACTTGCAAAACTCTCAAATACAATAGAAACTCGCATCAGAAGCCTTACAGAAAGATACTCAAACGAGAAATGAAAAGATACACAATTGGAATAGTAAAGATACGCAAACGATGTAAAGATACTCAGTTTGAAAGAAACACACTCCCACACTTCCAAAACTCTCAAATTCAATAGAAACTCGCATCAGAAAGCCTTACAGAAAGATACTCAAACGAGAAATGAAAAGATACACAATTGGAATAGTAAAGATACGCAAACGATGTAAAGATACACAATTGGAATAGTAAAGATACGCAAACGATGTAAAGATACTCAGTTTGAAAGAAACACACTCCCACACTTGCAAAACTCTCAATTTCAATAGAAACTCGCATCAGAAAGCCTTACAGAAAGATACTCAAACTAGAAATCAAAACATACACAATTGGAATAGTAAAGATACGCAAACGATGTAAAGATACTCAGTTTGAAAGAAACACACTCCCACACTTGCAAAACTCTCAAATACAATAGAAACTCGCATCAGAAGCCTTACAGAAAGATACTCAAACGAGAAATGAAAAGATACACAATTGGAATAGTAAAGATACGCAAACGATGTAAAGATACTCAGTTTGAAAGAAACACACTCCCACACTTGCAAAACTCTCAAATTCAATAGAAACTCGCATCAGAAAGCCTTACAGAAAGATACTCAAACGAGAAATGAAAAGATACACAATTGGAATAGTAAAGATACGCAAACGATGTAAAGATACACAATTGGAATAGTAAAGATACGCAAACGATGTAAAGATACTCAGTTTGAAAGAAACACACTCCCACACTTGCAAAACTCTCAAATTCAATAGAAACTCGCATCAGAAAGCCTTACAGAAAGATACTCAAACGAGAAATGAAAAGATACACAATTGGAATAGTAAAGATACGCAAACGATGTAAAGATACACAATTGGAATAGTAAAGATACGCAAACGATGTAAAGATACTCAGTTTGAAAGAAACACACTCCCACACTTGCAAAACTCTCAATTTCAATAGAAACTCGCATCAGAAAGCCTTACAGAAAGATACTCAAACTAGAAATCAAAACATACACAATTGGAATAGTAAAGATACGCAAACGATGTAAAGATACTCAGTTTGAAAGAAACACACTCCCACACTTGCAAAACTCTCAAATACAATAGAAACTCGCATCAGAAGCCTTACAGAAAGATACTCAAACGAGAAATGAAAAGATACACAATTGGAATAGTAAAGATACGCAAACGATGTAAAGATACTCAGTTTGAAAGAAACACACTCCCACACTTGCAAAACTCTCAAATTCAATAGAAACTCGCATCAGAAAGCCTTACAGAAAGATACTCAAACGAGAAATGAAAAGATACACAATTGGAATAGTAAAGATACGCAAACGATGTAAAGATACACAATTGGAATAGTAAAGATACGCAAACGATGTAAAGATACTCAGTTTGAAAGAAACACACTCCCACACTTGCAAAACTCTCAATTTCAATAGAAACTCGCATCAGAAAGCCTTACAGAAAGATACTCAAACTAGAAATCAAAACATACACAATTGGAATAGTAAAGATACGCAAACGATGTAAAGATACTCAGTTTGAAAGAAACACACTCCCACACTTGCAAAACTCTCAAATACAATAGAAACTCGCATCAGAAGCCTTACAGAAAGATACTCAAACGAGAAATGAAAAGATACACAATTGGAATAGTAAAGATACGCAAACGATGTAAAGATACTCAGTTTGAAAGAAACACACTCCCACACTTGCAAAACTCTCAAATTCAATAGAAACTCGCATCAGAAAGCCTTACAGAAAGATACTCAAACGAGAAATGAAAAGATACACAATTGGAATAGTAAAGATACGCAAACGATGTAAAGATACACAATTGGAATAGTAAAGATACGCAAACGATGTAAAGATACTCAGTTTGAAAGAAACACACTCCCACACTTGCAAAACTCCAAATTCAATAGAAACTCGCATCTGAAAGCCTTACAGAAAGATAGTCAAACGAGAAATGAAAACATACACAATTGGAATTGTAAAGATACGCAAACGATGTAAAGATACACAATTCGAATAGTAAAGATATGCAAACGATGTAAAGATACTCAGTTTGAAAGAAACACACTCCCACACTTGCAAAACTCTCAAATTCAATAGAAACTCGCATCCGAATGCCTTACAGAAAGATACTCAAACGAGAAATGAAAAGATACACAATTGGAATGGTAAAGATACGCAAACGATGTAAAGATACACAATTGGAATAGTAAAGATACGCAAACGATGTAAAGATACTCAGTTTGAAAGAAACACACTCCCACACTTGCAAAACTCTCAAATACAATAGAAACTCGCATCAGAAGCCTTACAGAAAGATACTCAAACGAGAAATGAAAAGATACACAATTGGAATAGTAAAGATACGCAAACGATGTAAAGATACTCAGTTTGAAAGAAACACACTCCCACACTTGCAATACTCTCAAATTCAATAGAAACTCGCATCAGAAGCCTTACAGAAAGATACTCAAACGATGTAAAGATACACAATTGGAATCGTAAAGATACGCAAACGATGTAAAGATACTCAGTTTGAAAGAAACACACTCCCACACATGCAAAACTCTCAAATACAATAGAAACTCGCATCAGAAGCCTTACAGAAAGATACTCAAACGAGAAATGAAAAGATACACAATTGGAATAGTAAAGATACGCAAACGATGTAAAGATACACAATTGGAATAGTAAAGATACGCAAACGATGTAAAGATACTCAGTTTGAAAGAAACACACTCCCACACTTGCAAAACTCTCAAATTCAATAGAAACTCGCATCAGAAAGCCTTACAGAAAGATACTCAAACGAGAAATGAAAAGATACACAATTGGAATAGTAAAGATACGCAAACGATGTAAAGATACACAATTGGAATAGTAAAGATACGCAAACGATGTAAAGATACTCAGTTTGAAAGAAACACACTCCCACACTTGCAAAACTGTCAATTTCAATAGAAACTCGCATCAGAAAGCCTTACAGAAAGATACTCAAACTAGAAATCAAAACATACACAATTGGAATAGTAAAGATACGCAAACGATGTAAAGATACTCAGTTTGAAAGAAACACACTCCCACACTTGCAAAACTCTCAAATACAATAGAAACTCGCATCAGAAGCCTTACAGAAAGATACTCAAACGAGAAATGATAAGATACACAATTGGAATAGTAAAGATACGCAAACGATGTAAAGATACACAATTCGAATAGTAAAGATACGCAAACGATGTAAAGATACTCAGTTTGAAAGAAACACACTCCCACACTTGCAAAACTCTCAAATTCAATAGAAACTCGCATCAGAAAGCCTTACAGAAAGATACTCAAACGAGAAATAAAAACATACACAATTGGAATAGTAAAGATACGCAAACGATGTAAAGATACTCAGTTTGAAAGAAACACACTCCCACACTTGCAAAACTCTCAAATACAATAGAAACTCGCATCAGAAGCCTTACAGAAAGATACTCAAACGAGAAATGAAAAAATACACAATTGGAATAGTAAAGATACGCAAACGATGTAAAGATACACAATTGGAATAGTAAAGATACGCAAACGATGTAAAGATACTCAGTTTGAAAGAAACACACTCCCACACTTGCAAAACTCTCAAATTCAATAGAAACTCGCATCAGAAAGCCTTACAGAAAGATACTCAAACGAGAAATGAAAAGATACACAATTGGAATCGTAAAGATACGCAAACGATGTAAAGATACTCAGTTTGAAAGAAACACACTCCCACACTTGCAAAACTCTCAAATTCAATAGAAACTCGCATCTGAAGCCTTACAGAAAGATACTCAAACGAGAAATGAAAAGATACACAATTGGAATAGTAAATATACGCAAACGATGTAAAGATACACAATTGGAATAGTAAAGATACGCAAACGATGTAAAGATACTCAGTTTGAAAGAAACACACTCCCACACTTGCAAAACTCTCAAATTCAATAGAAACTCGCATCAGAAGCCTTACAGAAAGATACTCAAACGAGAAATCAAAACATACACAATTGGAATAGTAAAGATACGCAAACGATGTAAAGATACTCAGTTTGAAAGAAACACACTCCCACACTTGCAAAACTCTCAAATACAATAGAAACTCGCATCAGAAGCCTTACAGAAAGATACTCAAACGAGAAATGAAAAGATACACAATTGGAATAGTAAAGATACGCAAACGATGTAAAGATACACAATTGGAATCGTAAAGATACGCAAACGATGTAAAGATACTCAGTTTGAAAGAAACACACTCCCACACATGCAAAACTCTCAAATACAATAGAAACTCGCATCAGAAGCCTTACAGAAAGATACTCAAACGAGAAATGAAAAGATACACAATTGGAATAGTAAAGATACGCAAACGATGTAAAGATACACAATTGGAATCGTAAAGATACGCAAACGATGTAAAGATACTCAGTTTGAAAGAAACACACTCCCACACATGCAAAACTCTCAAATACAATAGAAACTCGCATCAGAAGCCTTACAGAAAGATACTCAAACGAGAAATGAAAAGATACACAATTGGAATAGTAAAGATACGCAAACGATGTAAAGATACACAATTGGAATAGTAAAGATACGCAAACGATGTAAAGATACTCAGTTTGAAAGAAACACACTCCCACACTTGCAAAACTCTCAAATTCAATAGAAACTCGCATCTGAAGCCTTACAGAAAGATACTCAAACGAGAAATGAAAAGATACACAATTGGAATAGTAAATATACGCAAACGATGTAAAGATACACAATTGGAATAGTAAAGATACGCAAACGATGTAAAGATACTCAGTTTGAAAGAAACACACTCCCACACTTGTAAAACTCTCAAATTCAATAGAAACTCGCATCAGAAAGCCTTACAGAAAGATACTTAAACGAGAAATGAAAACATACACAATTGGAATAGTAAAGATACTCAAACGAGAAATGAAAAGATACACAATTGGAATCATAAAGATACGCAAACAATGTAAAGATACTCAGTTTGAAAGAAACACACTCCCACACTTGCAAAACTCTCAAATTCAATAGAAACTCGCATCAGAAAGCCTTACAGAAAGATACTCAAACGAGAAATGAAAAGATACACAATTGGAATAGTAAAGATACGCAAACGATGTAAAGATACACAATTGGAATAGTAAAGATACGCAAACGATGTAAAGATACTCAGTTTGAAAGAAACACACTCCCACACTTGCAAAACTCTCAAATTCAATAGAAACTCGCATCTGAAAGCCTTACAGACAGATACTCAAACGAGAAATGAAAACATCAACAATTGGAATAGTAAAGATACGCAAACGATGTAAAGATACTCAGTTTGAAAGAAACACACTCCCACACTTGCAAAACTCTCAAATTCAATAGAAACTCGCATCCGAATGCCTTACAGAAAGATACTCAAACGAGAAATGAAAAGATACACAATTGGAATGGTAAAGATACGCAAACGATGTAAAGATACACAATTGGAATAGTAAAGATACGCAAACGATGTAAAGATACTCAGTTTGAAAGAAACACACTCCCACACTTGCAAAACTCTCAAATTCAATAGAAACTCGCATCAGAAGCCTTACAGAAAGATACTCAAACGAGAAATGATAAGATACACAATTGGAATAGTAAAGATACGCAAACGATGTAAAGATACACAATTGGAATAGTAAAGATACGCAAACGATGTAAAGATACTCAGTTTGAAAGAAACACACTCACACACTTGCAAAACTCTCAATTTCAATAGAAACTCGCATCAGAAAGCCTTACAGAAAGATACTCAAACGAGAAATCAAAACATACACAATTGGAATAGTAAAGATACGCAAACGATGTAAAGATACCCAGTTTGAAAGAAACACACTCCCACACTTGCAAAACTCTCAAATACAATAGAAACTCGCATCAGAAGCCTTACAGAAAGATACTCAAACGAGAACTGAAAAGATACACAATTGGAATAGTAAAGATACGCAAACGATGTAAAGATACACAATTGGAATCGTAAAGATACGCAAACGATGTAAAGATACTCAGTTTGAAAGAAACACACTCCCACACATGCAAAACTCTCAAATACAATAGAAACTCGCATCAGAAGCCTTACAGAAAGATACTCAAACGAGAAATGAAAAGATACACAATTGGAATAGTAAAGATACGCAAACGATGTAAAGATACTCAGTTTGAAAGAAACACACTCCCACACTTGCAAAACTCTCAAATTCAATAGAAACTCGCATCAGAAAGCTTTACAGAAAGATACTCAAACGAGAAATGAAAAGATACACAATTGGAATAGTAAAGATACGTAAACGATGTAAAGATACACAATTGGAATAGTAAAGATACGCAAACGATGTAAAGATACTCAGTTTGAAAGAAACACACTCCCACACTTGCAAAACTCTCAAATTCAATAGAAACTCGCATCTGAAAGCCTTACAGACAGATACTCAAACGAGAAATGAAAACATCAACAATTGGAATAGTAAAGATACGCAAACGATGTAAAGATACTCAGTTTGAAAGAAACACACTCCCACACTTGCAAAACTCTCAAATTCAATAGAAACTCGCATCCGAATGCCTTACAGAAAGATACTCAAACGAGAAATGAAAAGATACACAATTGGAATGGTAAAGATACGCAAACGATGTAAAGATACACAATTGGAATAGTAAAGATACGCAAACGATGTAAAGATACTCAGTTTGAAAGAAACACACTCCCACACTTGCAAAACTCTCAAATACAATAGAAACTCGCATCAGAAGCCTTACAGAAAGATACTCAAACGAGAAATGATAAGATACACAATTGGAATAGTAAAGATACGCAAACGATGTAAAGATACACAATTGGAATAGTAAAGATACCCAAAAGATGTAAAGATATTCAGTTTGAAAGAAACACACTCCCACACTTGCAAAACTCTCAAATTCAATAGAAACTCGCATCTGAAGCCTTACAGAAAGATACTCAAACGAGAAATGAAAAGATACACAATTGGAATAGTAAATATACGCAAACGATGTAAAGATACACAATTGGAATAGTAAAGATACGCAAACGATGTAAAGATACTCAGTTTGAAAGAAACACACTCCCACACTTGTAAAACTCTCAAATTCAATAGAAACTCGCATCAGAAAGCCTTACAGAAAGATACTTAAACGAGAAATGAAAACATACACAATTGGAATAGTAAAGATACTCAAACGAGAAATGAAAAGATACACAATTGGAATCATAAAGATACGCAAACAATGTAAAGATACTCAGTTTGAAAGAAACACACTCCTACACTTGCAAAACTCTCAAATTCAATAGAAACTCGCATCAGAAAGCCTTACAGAAAGATACTCAAACGAGAAATGAAAAGATACACAATTGGAATAGTAAAGATACGCAAACGATGTAAAGATACACAATTGGAATAGTAAAGATACGCAAACGATGTAAAGATACTCAGTTTGAAAGAAACACACTCCCACACTTGCAAAACTCTCAAATTCAATAGAAACTCGCATCTGAAAGCCTTACAGACAAATACTCAAACGAGAAATGAAAACATCAACAATTGGAATAGTAAAGATACGCAAACGATGTAAAGATACTCAGTTTGAAAGAAACACACTCCCACACTTGCAAAACTCTCAAATTCAATAGAAACTCGCATCCGAATGCCTTACAGAAAGATACTCAAACGAGAAATGAAAAGATACACAATTGGAATGGTAAAGATACGCAAACGATGTAAAGATACACAATTGGAATAGTAAAGATACGCAAACGATGTAAAGATACTCAGTTTGAAAGAAACACACTCCCACACTTGCAAAACTCTCAAATTCAATAGAAACTCGCATCAGAAGCCTTACAGAAAGATAATCAAACGAGAAATGATAAGATACACAATTGGAATAGTAAAGATACGCAAACGATGTAAAGATACACAATTGGAATAGTAAAGATACGCAAACGATGTAAAGATACTCAGTTTGAAAGAAACACACTCACACACTTGCGAAACTCTCAATTTCAATAGAAACTCGCATCAGAAAGCCTTACAGAAAGATACTCAAACGAGAAATCAAAACATACACAATTGGAATAGTAAAGATACGCAAACGATGTAAAGATACCCAGTTTGAAAGAAACACACTCCCACACTTGCAAAACTCTCAAATACAATAGAAACTCGCATCAGAAGCCTTACAGAAAGATACTCAAACGAGAACTGAAAAGATACACAATTGGAATAGTAAAGATACGCAAACGATGTAAAGATACACAATTGGAATCGTAAAGATACGCAAACGATGTAAAGATACTCAGTTTGAAAGAAACACACTCCCACACATGCAAAACTCTCAAATACAATAGAAACTCGCATCAGAAGCCTTACAGAAAGATACTCAAACGAGAAATGAAAAGATACACAATTGGAATAGTAAAGATACGCAAACGATGTAAAGATACTCAGTTTGAAAGAAACACACTCCCACACTTGCAAAACTCTCAAATTCAATAGAAACTCGCATCAGAAAGCTTTACAGAAAGATACTCAAACGAGAAATGAAAAGATACACAATTGGAATAGTAAAGATACGTAAACGATGTAAAGATACACAATTGGAATAGTAAAGATACGCAAACGATGTAAAGATACTCAGTTTGAAAGAAACACACTCCCACACTTGCAAAACTCTCAAATTCAATAGAAACTCGCATCTGAAAGCCTTACAGACAGATACTCAAACGAGAAATGAAAACATCAACAATTGGAATAGTAAAGATACGCAAACGATGTAAAGATACTCAGTTTGAAAGAAACACACTCCCACACTTGCAAAACTCTCAAATTCAATAGAAACTCGCATCTGAAAGCCTTACAGAAAGATACTCAAACGAGAAATGAAAAGATACACAATTGGAATGGTAAAGATACGCAAACGATGTAAAGATACACAATTGGAATAGTAAAGATACGCAAACGATGTAAAGATACTCAGTTTGAAAGAAACACACTCCCACACTTGCAAAACTCTCAAATACAATAGAAACTCGCATCAGAAGCCTTACAGAAAGATACTCAAACGAGAAATGATAAGATACACAATTGGAATAGTAAAGATACGCAAACGATGTAAAGATACACAATTGGAATAGTAAAGATACCCAAAAGATGTAAAGATATTCAGTTTGAAAGAAACACACTCCCACACTTGCAAAACTCTCAAATTCAATAGAAACTCGCATCTGAAGCCTTACAGAAAGATACTCAAACGAGAAATGAAAAGATACACAATTGGAATAGTAAATATACGCAAACGATGTAAAGATACACAATTGGAATAGTAAAGATACGCAAACGATGTAAAGATACTCAGTTTGAAAGAAACACACTCCCACACTTGTAAAACTCTCAAATTCAATAGAAACTCGCATCAGAAAGCCTTACAGAAAGATACTTAAACGAGAAATGAAAACATACACAATTGGAATAGTAAAGATACTCAAACGAGAAATGAAAAGATACACAATTGGAATCATAAAGATACGCAAACAATGTAAAGATACTCAGTTTGAAAGAAACACACTCCTACACTTGCAAAACTCTCAAATTCAATAGAAACTCGCATCAGAAAGCCTTACAGAAAGATACTCAAACGAGAAATGAAAAGATACACAATTGGAATAGTAAAGATACGCAAACGATGTAAAGATACACAATTGGAATAGTAAAGATACGCAAACGATGTAAAGATACTCAGTTTGAAAGAAACACACTCCCACACTTGCAAAACTCTCAAATTCAATAGAAACTCGCATCTGAAAGCCTTACAGACAAATACTCAAACGAGAAATGAAAACATCAACAATTGGAATAGTAAAGATACGCAAACGATGTAAAGATACTCAGTTTGAAAGAAACACACTCCCACACTTGCAAAACTCTCAAATTCAATAGAAACTCGCATCCGAATGCCTTACAGAAAGATACTCAAACGAGAAATGAAAAGATACACAATTGGAATGGTAAAGATACGCAAACGATGTAAAGATACACAATTGGAATAGTAAAGATACGCAAACGATGTAAAGATACTCAGTTTGAAAGAAACACACTCCCACACTTGCAAAACTCTCAAATTCAATAGAAACTCGCATCAGAAGCCTTACAGAAAGATAATCAAACGAGAAATGATAAGATACACAATTGGAATAGTAAAGATACGCAAACGATGTAAAGATACACAATTGGAATAGTAAAGATACGCAAACGATGTAAAGATACTCAGTTTGAAAGAAACACACTCACACACTTGCGAAACTCTCAATTTCAATAGAAACTCGCATCAGAAAGCCTTACAGAAAGATACTCAAACGAGAAATCAAAACATACACAATTGGAATAGTAAAGATACGCAAACGATGTAAAGATACCCAGTTTGAAAGAAACACACTCCCACACTTGCAAAACTCTCAAATACAATAGAAACTCGCATCAGAAGCCTTACAGAAAGATACTCAAACGAGAACTGAAAAGATACACAATTGGAATAGTAAAGATACGCAAACGATGTAAAGATACACAATTGGAATCGTAAAGATACGCAAACGATGTAAAGATACTCAGTTTGAAAGAAACACACTCCCACACATGCAAAACTCTCAAATACAATAGAAACTCGCATCAGAAGCCTTACAGAAAGATACTCAAACGAGAAATGAAAAGATACACAATTGGAATAGTAAAGATACGCAAACGATGTAAAGATACTCAGTTTGAAAGAAACACACTCCCACACTTGCAAAACTCTCAAATTCAATAGAAACTCGCATCAGAAAGCTTTACAGAAAGATACTCAAACGAGAAATGAAAAGATACACAATTGGAATAGTAAAGATACGTAAACGATGTAAAGATACACAATTGGAATAGTAAAGATACGCAAACGATGTAAAGATACTCAGTTTGAAAGAAACACACTCCCACACTTGCAAAACTCTCAAATTCAATAGAAACTCGCATCTGAAAGCCTTACAGACAGATACTCAAACGAGAAATGAAAACATCAACAATTGGAATAGTAAAGATACGCAAACGATGTAAAGATACTCAGTTTGAAAGAAACACACTCCCACACTTGCAAAACTCTCAAATTCAATAGAAACTCGCATCCGAATGCCTTACAGAAAGATACTCAAACGAGAAATGAAAAGATACACAATTGGAATGGTAAAGATACGCAAACGATGTAAAGATACACAATTGGAATAGTAAAGATACGCAAACGATGTAAAGATACTCAGTTTGAAAGAAACACACTCCCACACTTGCAAAACTCTCAAATACAATAGAAACTCGCATCAGAAGCCTTACAGAAAGATACTCAAACGAGAAATGATAAGATACACAATTGGAATAGTAAAGATACGCAAACGATGTAAAGATACACAATTGGAATAGTAAAGATACCCAAAAGATGTAAAGATATTCAGTTTGAAAGAAACACACTCCCACACTTGCAAAACTCTCAAATTCAATAGAAACTCGCATCAGAAAGCCTTACAGAAAGATACTCAAACGAGAAATAAAAACATACACAATTGGAATAGTAAAGATACGCAAACGATGTAAAGATACTCAGTTTGAAAGAAACACACTCCCACACTTGCAAAACTCTCAAATTCAATAGAAACTCGCATTAGAAGCCTTACAGAAAGATAATCAAACGAGAAATGATAAGATACACAATTGGAATAGTAAAGATACGCAAACGATGTAAAGATACTCAGTTTGAAAGAAACACACTCCCACACTTGCAAAACTCTCAAATTCAATAGAAACTCGCATCAGAAGCCTTACAGAAAGATACTCAAACGAGAAATCAAAACATACACAATTGGAATAGTAAAGATACGCAAACGATGTAAAGATACTCAGTTTGAAAGAAACACACTCCCACACTTGCAAAACTCTCAAATACAATAGAAACTCGCATCAGAAGCCTTACAGAAAGATACTCAAACGAGAAATGAAAAGATACACAATTGGAATAGTAAAGATACGCAAACGATGTAAAGATACACAATTGGAATCGTAAAGATACGCAAACGATGTAAAGATACTCAGTTTGAAAGAAACACACTCCCACACATGCAAAACTCTCAAATACAATAGAAACTCGCATCAGAAGCCTTACAGAAAGATACTCAAACGAGAAATGAAAAGATACACAATTGGAATAGTAAAGATACGCAAACGATGTAAAGATACACAATTGGAATAGTAAAGATACGCAAACGATGTAAAGATACTCAGTTTGAAAGAAACACACTCCCACACTTGCAAAACTCTCAAATTCAATAGAAACTCGCATCAGAAAGCCTTACAGAAAGATACTCAAACGAGAAATGAAAAGATACACAATTGGAATAGTAAAGATACGCAAACGATGTAAAGATACACAATTGGAATAGTAAAGATACGCAAACGATGTAAAGATACTCAGTTTGAAAGAAACACACTCCCACACTTGCAAAACTCTCAAATTCAATAGAAACTCGCATCTGAAGCCTTACAGAAAGATACTTAAACGATTAATGAAAGATACACAATTGGAATAGTAAATATACGCAAACGATGTAAAGATACACAATTGGAATAGTAAAGATACGCAAACGATGTAAAGATACTCAGTTTGAAAGAAACACACTCCCACACTTGCAAAACTCTCAAATTCAATAGAAACTCGCATCAGAAAGCCTTACAGAAAGATACTCAAACGAGAAATGAAAACATACACAATTGGAATAGTAAAGATACTCAAACGAGAAATGAAAAGATACACAATTGGAATCATAAAGATACGCAAACAATGTAAAGATACTCAGTTTGAAAGAAACACACTCCCACACTTGCAAAACTCTCAAATTCAATAGAAACTCGCATCAGAAAGCCTTACAGAAAGATACTCAAACGAGAAATGAAAACATACACAATTGGAATAGTAAAGATACGCAAACGATGTAAAGATACTCAGTTTGAAAGAAACACACTCCCACACTTGCAAAACTCTCAAATTCAATAGAAACTCGCATCCGAAAGCCTGACAGAAAGATACTCAAACGAGAAATGAAATGATACACAATTGGAATGGTAAAGATACGCAAACGATGTAAAGATACACAATTGGAATAGTAAAGATACGCAAACGATGTAAAGATACTCAGTTTGAAAGAAACACACTCCCACACTTGCAAAACTCTCAAATTCAATAGAAACTCGCATCCGAAAGCCTTACAGAAAGATACTCAAACGAGAAATGAAAAGATACACAATTGGAATGGTAAAGATACGCAAACGATGTAAAGATACACAATTGGAATAGTAAAGATACGCAAACGATGTAAAGATACTCAGTTTGAAAGAAACACACTCCCACACTTGGAAAACTCTCAAATTCAATAGAAACTCGCATCTGAAAGCCTTACAGAAAGATAGTCAAACGAGAAATGCAAAGATACACAATTGGAATTGTAAAGATACGCAAACGATGTAAAGATACACAATTCGAATAGTAAAGATACGCAAACGATGTAAAGATACTCAGTTTGAAAGAAACACACTCCCACACTTGCAAAACTCTCAAATTCAATAGAAACTCGCATCCGAATGCCTTACAGAAAGATACTCAAACGAGAAATGAAAAGATACACAATTGGAATGGTAAAGATACGCAAACGATGTAAAGATACACAATTGGAATAGTAAAGATACGCAAACGATGTAAAGATACTCAGTTTGAAAGAAACACACTCCCACACTTGCAAAACTCTCAAATTCAATAGAAACTCGCATCCGAATGCCTTACAGAAAGATACTCAAACGAGAAATGAAAAGATACACAATTGGAATGGTAAAGATACGCAAACGATGTAAAGATACACAATTGGAATAGTAAAGATACGCAAACGATGTAAAGATACTCAGTTTGAAAGAAACACACTCCCACACTTGCAAAACTCTCAAATACAATAGAAACTCGCATCAGAAGCCTTACAGAAAGATACTCAAACGAGAAATGATAAGATACACAATTGGAATAGTAAAGATACGCAAACGATGTAAAGATACACAATTGGAATAGTAAAGATACGCAAACGATGTAAAGATACTCAGTTTGAAAGAAACACACTCCCACACTTGCAAAACTGTCAAATACAATAGAAACTCGCATCAGAAGCCTTACAGAAAGATACTCGAACGAGAAATGAAAAGATACACAATTGGAATAGTAAAGATACGCAAACGATGTAAAGATACTCAGTTTGAAAGAAACACACTCCCACACTTGCAAAACTCTCAAATTCAATAGAAACTCGCATCCGAAAGCCTTACAGAAAGATACTCAAACGAGAAATGAAAACATACACAATTGGAATAGTAAAGATACTCAAACAAGAAATGAAAAGATACACAATTGGAATAGTAAAGATACGCAAACGATGTAAAGATACTCAGTTTGAAAGAAATACACTCCCACACTTGCAAAACTCTCAAATTCAATAGAAACTCGCATCTGAAGCCTTACAGAAAGATAGTCAAACGAGAAATGAAAAGATACACAATTGGAATAGTAAAGATACGCAAACGATGTAAAGATACACAATTGGAATCGTAAAGATACGCAAACGATGTAAAGATACTCAGTTTGAAAGAAACACACTCCCACACATGCAAAACTCTCAAATACAATAGAAACTCGCATCAGAAGCCTTACAGAAAGATACTCAAACGAGAAATGAAAAGATACACAATTGGAATAGTAAAGATACGCAAACGATGTAAAGATACACAATTGGAATAGTAAAGATACGCAAACGATGTAAAGATACTCAGTTTGAAAGAAACACACTCCCACACTTGCAAAACTCTCAAATACAATAGAAACTCGCATCAGAAGCCTTACAGAAAGATACTCAAACGAGAAATGAAAAGATACACAATTGGAATAGTAAAGATACGCAAACGATGTAAAGATACACAATTGGAATAGTAAAGATACGCAAACGATGTAAAGATACTCAGTTTGAAAGAAACACACTCCCACACTTGCAAAACTCTCAAATTCAATAGAAACTCGCATCAGAAAGCCTTACAGAAAGATACTCAAACGAGAAATGAAAACATACACAATTGGAATAGTAAAGATACTCAAACGAGAAATGAAAAGATACACAATTGGAATCATAAAGATACGCAAACAATGTAAAGATACTCAGTTTGAAAGAAACACACTCCCACACTTGCAAAACTCTCAAATTCAATAGAAACTCGCATCAGAAAGCCTTACAGAAAGATACTCAAACGAGAAATGAAAACATACACAATTGGAATAGTAAAGATACGCAAACGATGTAAAGATACTCAGTTTGAAAGAAACACACTCCCACACTTGCAAAACTCTCAAATTCAATAGAAACTCGCATCCGAAAGCCTGACAGAAAGATACTCAAACGAGAAATGAAATGATACACAATTGGAATGGTAAAGATACGCAAACGATGTAAAGATACACAATTGGAATAGTAAAGATACGCAAACGATGTAAAGATACTCAGTTTGAAAGAAACACACTCCCACACTTGCAAAACTCTCAAATTCAATAGAAACTCGCATCCGAAAGCCTTACAGAAAGATACTCAAACGAGAAATGAAAAGATACACAATTGGAATGGTAAAGATACGCAAACGATGTAAAGATACACAATTGGAATAGTAAAGATACGCAAACGATGTAAAGATACTCAGTTTGAAAGAAACACACTCCCACACTTGCAAAACTCTCAAATTCAATAGAAACTCGCATCTGAAAGCCTTACAGAAAGATAGTCAAACGAGAAATGCAAAGATACACAATTGGAATAGTAAAGATACGCAAACGATGTAAAGATACACAATTGGAATCGTAAAGATACGCAAACGATGTAAAGATACTCAGTTTGAAAGAAACACACTCCCACACATGCAAAACTCTCAAATACAATAGAAACTCGCATCAGAAGCCTTACAGAAAGATACTCAAACGAGAAATGAAAAGATACACAATTGGAATAGTAAAGATACGCAAACGATGTAAAGATACACAATTGGAATAGTAAAGATACGCAAACGATGTAAAGATACTCAGTTTGAAAGAAACACACTCCCACACTTGCAAAACTCTCAAATTCAATAGAAACTCGCATCAGAAAGCCTTACAGAAAGATACTCAAACGAGAAATGAAAAGATACACAATTGGAATAGTAAAGATACGCAAACGATGTAAAGATACACAATTGGAATAGTAAAGATACGCAAACGATGTAAAGATACTCAGTTTGAAAGAAACACACTCCCACACTTGCAAAACTCTCAATTTCAATAGAAACTCGCATCAGAAAGCCTTACAGAAAGATACTCAAACTAGAAATCAAAACATACACAATTGGAATAGTAAAGATACGCAAACGATGTAAAGATACTCAGTTTGAAAGAAACACACTCCCACACTTGCAAAACTCTCAAATACAATAGAAACTCGCATCAGAAGCCTTACAGAAAGATACTCAAACGAGAAATGAAAAGATACACAATTGGAATAGTAAAGATACGCAAACGATGTAAAGATACTCAGTTTGAAAGAAACACACTCCCACACTTGCAAAACTCTCAAATTCAATAGAAACTCGCATCAGAAAGCCTTACAGAAAGATACTCAAACGAGAAATGAAAAGATACACAATTGGAATAGTAAAGATACGCAAACGATGTAAAGATACACAATTGGAATAGTAAAGATACGCAAACGATGTAAAGATACTCAGTTTGAAAGAAACACACTCCCACACTTGCAAAACTCCAAATTCAATAGAAACTCGCATCTGAAAGCCTTACAGAAAGATAGTCAAACGAGAAATGAAAACATACACAATTGGAATTGTAAAGATACGCAAACGATGTAAAGATACACAATTCGAATAGTAAAGATATGCAAACGATGTAAAGATACTCAGTTTGAAAGAAACACACTCCCACACTTGCAAAACTCTCAAATTCAATAGAAACTCGCATCCGAATTCCTTACAGAAAGATACTCAAACGAGAAATGAAAAGATACACAATTGGAATGGTAAAGATACGCAAACGATGTAAAGATACACAATTGGAATAGTAAAGATACGCAAACGATGTAAAGATACTCAGTTTGAAAGAAACACACTCCCACACTTGCAAAACTCTCAAATACAATAGAAACTCGCATCAGAAGCCTTACAGAAAGATACTCAAACGAGAAATGATAAGATACACAATTGGAATAGTAAAGATACGCAAACGATGTAAAGATACACAATTCGAATAGTAAAGATACGCAAACGATGTAAAGATACTCAGTTTGAAAGAAACACACTCCCACACTTGCAAAACTCTCAAATTCAATAGAAACTCGCATCAGAAAGCCTTACAGAAAGATACTCAAACGAGAAATAAAAACATACACAATTGGAATAGTAAAGATACGCAAACGATGTAAAGATACTCAGTTTGAAAGAAACACACTCCCACACTTGCAAAACTCTCAAATACAATAGAAACTCGCATCAGAAGCCTTACAGAAAGATACTCAAACGAGAAATGAAAAAATACACAATTGGAATAGTAAAGATACGCAAACGATGTAAAGATACACAATTGGAATAGTAAAGATACGCAAACGATGTAAAGATACTCAGTTTGAAAGAAACACACTCCCACACTTGCAAAACTCTCAAATTCAATAGAAACTCGCATCAGAAAGCCTTACAGAAAGATACTCAAACGAGAAATGAAAAGATACACAATTGGAATCGTAAAGATACGCAAACGATGTAAAGATACTCAGTTTGAAAGAAACACACTCCCACACTGGCAAAACTCTCAAATACAATAGAAACTCTCATCAGAAGCCTTACAGAAAGATACTCAAACGAGAAATGAAAAGATACACAATTGGAATAGTAAAGATACGCAAACGATGTAAAGATACACAATTGGAATGGTAAAGATACCCAAAAGATGTAAAGATATTCAGTTTGAATGAAACACACTCCCACACTTAAAAAACTCTCAAATACAATAGAAACTCGCATCAGAAGCCTTACAGAAAGATACTCAAACGAGAAATGAAAATATACACAATTGGAATAGTAAAGATACGCAAACGATGTAAAGATACATAATTGGAATAGTAAAGATACGCAAACGATGTAAAGATACTCAGTTTGAAAGAAACACACTCCCACACTTGCAAAACTCTGAAATACAATAGAAACTAGCATCCGAGGCCTTACAGAAAGATACTCAAACGAGAAATGAAAAGATACACAATTGGAATAGTAAAGATACGCAAACGATGTAAAGATACACAATTGGAATAGTAAAGATACGCAAACGATGTAAAGATACTCAGTTTGAAAAAAACACACTCCCACACTTGCAAAACTCTCAAATACAATAGAAACTGGTATCCGAGGCCTTACAGAAAGATACTCAAACGAGAAATGAAAAGATACACAATTGGAATAGTAAAGATACGCAAACGATGTAAAGATACACAATTGGAATAGTAAAGATACGCAAACAATGTAAAGATACTCAGTTTGAAAGAAACACACTCCCACACTTGCAAAACTCTCAAATTCAATAGAAACTCGCATCTGAAAGCCTTACAGAAAGATAGTCAAACGAGAAATGAAAAGATACACAATTGGAATAGTAAAGATACGCAAACGATGTAAAGATAGACAATTGGAATAGTAAAGATACGCAAACGATGTAAAGATACTCAGTTTGAAAGAAACACACTCCCACACTTGCAAAACTCTCAAATACAATAGAAACTAGCATCCGAGGCCTTACAGAAAGATACTCAAACGAGAAATGAAAAGATACACAATTGGAATAGTAAAGATACGCAAACGATGTAAAGATACACAATTGGAATAGTAAAGATACGCAAACGATGTAAAGATACTCAGTTCGAAAGAAACACACTCCCACACTTGCAAAACTCTCAAATTCAATAGAAACTCGCATCAGAAGACTTAAAGAAAGATACTCAAACGGGAAATGAAAAGATACACAATTGGAATAGTAAAGATACGCAAACGATGTAAAGATACACAATTGGAATAGTAAAGATACGCAAACGATGTAAAGATACTCAGTTTGAAAGAAACACACTCCCACACTTGCAAAACTCTCAAATACAATAGAAACTGGCATCCGAGGCCTTACAGAAAGATACTCAAACGAGAAATGAAAAGATACACAATTGGAATAGTAAAGATACGCAAACGATGTAAAGATACACAATTGGAATAGTAAAGATACGCAAACAATGTAAAGATACTCAGTTTGAAAGAAACACACTCCCACACTTGCAAAACTCTCAAATTCAATAGAAACT
The DNA here is from genome assembly GCF_933775445.1 of Argentina anserina. Classification (NCBI taxonomy): domain Eukaryota; kingdom Viridiplantae; phylum Streptophyta; class Magnoliopsida; order Rosales; family Rosaceae; genus Argentina; species Argentina anserina. The sequence continues at coordinate 37,881 of NW_026089508.1, read as the reverse complement.
CGCATCTGAAAGCCTTACAGAAAGATAATCAAACGAGAAATGAAAAGATACACAATTGGAATAGTAAAGATACGCAAACGATGTAAAGATAGACAATTGGAATAGTAAAGATACGCAAACGATGTAAAGATACTCAGTTTGAAAGAAACACACTCCCACACTTGCAAAACTCTCAAATACAATAGAAACTGGCATCCGAGGCCTTACAGAAAGATACTCAAACGAGAAATGAAAAGATACACAATTGGAATAGTAAAGATACGCAAACGATGTAAAGATACACAATTGGAATAGTAAAGATACGCAAACGATGTAAAGATACTCAGTTCGAAAGAAACACACTCCCACACTTGCAAAACTCTCAAATTCAATAGAAACTCGCATCAGAAGACTTAAAGAAAGATACTCAAACGAGAAATCAAAAGATACACAATTGGAATAGTAAAGATACGCAAACGATGTAAAGATACACAATTGGAATAGTAAAGATACGCAAACGATGTAAAGATACTCAGTTTGAAAGAAACACACTCCCACACTTGCAAAACTCTCAAATTCAATAGAAACTCGCATCTGAAAGCCTTACAGAAAGATAGTCAAACGAGAAATGAAAAGATACACAATTGGAATAGTAAAGATACGCAAACGATGTAAAGATACACAATTGGAATAGTAAAGATACGCAAACGATGTAAAGATACTCAGTTCGAAAGAAACACACTCCCACACTTGCAAAACTCTCAAATACAATAGAAACTCGCATCAGAAGCCTTACAGAAAGATACTCAAACGAGAAATGATAAGATACACAATTGGAATAGTAAAGATACGCAAACGATGTAAAGATACACAATTGGAAGAGTAAAGATACGCAAACGATGTAAAGATACTCAGTTTGAAAGAAACACACTCCCACACTTGTAAAACTCTCAAATTCAATAGAAACTCGCATCTGAAAGCCTTACAGAAAGATAATCAAACGAGAAATGAAAAGATACACAATTGGAATAGTAAAGATACGCAAACGATGTAAAGATAGACAATTGGAATAGTAAAGATACGCAAACGATGTAAAGATACTCAGTTCGAAAGAAACACACTCCCACACTTGCAAAACTCTCAAATTCAATAGAAACTCGCATCAGAAGACTTAAAGAAAGATACTCAAACGAGAAATGAAAAGATACACAATTGGAATAGTAAAGATACGCAAACGATGTAAAGATACTCAGTTCGAAAGAAACACACTCCCACACTTGCAAAACTCTCACATACAATAGAAACTGGCATCTGTGGCCTTACAGAAAGATACTCAAACGAGAAATGAAAAGATACACAATTGGAATAGTAAAGATACGCAAACGATGTAAAGATACACAATTGGAATAGTAAAGATACGCAAACGATGTAAAGATACTCAGTTTGAAAAAAACACACTCCCACACTTGCAAAACTCTCAAATACAATAGAAACTGGTATCCGAGGCCTTACAGAAAGATACTCAAACGAGAAATGAAAAGATACACAATTGGAATAGTAAAGATACGCAAACGATGTAAAGATACACAATTGGAATAGTAAAGATACGCAAACAATGTAAAGATACTCAGTTTGAAAGAAACACACTCCCACACTTGCAAAACTCTCAAATTCAATAGAAACTCGCATCTGAAAGCCTTACAGAAAGATAGTCAAACGAGAAATGAAAAGATACACAATTGGAATAGTAAAGATACGCAAACAATGTAAAGATAGACAATTGGAATAGTAAAGATACGCAAACGATGTAAAGATACTCAGTTTGAAAGAAACACACTCCCACACTTGCAAAACTCTCAAATACAATAGAAACTAGCATCCGAGGCCTTACAGAAAGATACTCAAACGAGAAATGAAAAGATACACAATTGGAATAGTAAAGATACGCAAACGATGTAAAGATACACAATTGGAATAGTAAAGATACGCAAACGATGTAAAGATACTCAGTTCGAAAGAAACACACTCCCACACTTGCAAAACTCTCAAATTCAATAGAAACTCGCATCAGAAGACTTAAAGAAAGATACTCAAACGAGAAATCAAAAGATACACAATTGGAATAGTAAAGATACGCAAACGATGTAAAGATACACAATTGGAATAGTAAAGATACGCAAACGATGTAAAGATACTCAGTTTGAAAGAAACACACTCCCACACTTGCAAAACTCTCAAATTCAATAGAAACTCGCATCTGAAAGCCTTACAGAAAGATAGTCAAACGAGAAATGAAAAGATACACAATTGGAATAGTAAAGATACGCAAACGATGTAAAGATACACAATTGGAATAGTAAAGATACGCAAACGATGTAAAGATACTCAGTTCGAAAGAAACACACTCCCACACTTGCAAAACTCTCAAATACAATAGAAACTCGCATCAGAAGCCTTACAGAAAGATACTCAAACGAGAAATGATAAGATACACAATTGGAATAGTAAAGATACGCAAACGATGTAAAGATACACAATTGGAAGAGTAAAGATACGCAAACGATGTAAAGATACTCAGTTTGAAAGAAACACACTCCCACACTTGCAAAACTCTCAAATTCAATAGAAACTCGCATCTGAAAGCCTTACAGAAAGATAATCAAACGAGAAATGAAAAGATACACAATTGGAATAGTAAAGATACGCAAACGATGTAAAGATAGACAATTGGAATAGTAAAGATACGCAAACGATGTAAAGATACTCAGTTCGAAAGAAACACACTCCCACACTTGCAAAACTCTCAAATTCAATAGAAACTCGCATCAGAAGACTTAAAGAAAGATACTCAAACGAGAAATGAAAAGATACACAATTGGAATAGTAAAGATACGCAAACGATGTAAAGATACTCAGTTCGAAAGAAACACACTCCCACACTTGCAAAACTCTCACATACAATAGAAACTGGCATCTGTGGCCTTACAGAAAGATACTCAAACGAGAAATGAAAAGATACACAATTGGAATAGTAAAGATACGCAAACGATGTAAAGATACTCAGTTTGAAAAAAACACACTCCCACACTTGCAAAACTCTCAAATACAATAGAAACTGGTATCCGAGGCCTTACAGAAAGATACTCAAACGAGAAATGAAAAGATACACAATTGGAATAGTAAAGATACGCAAACGATGTAAAGATACACAATTGGAATAGTAAAGATACGCAAACAATGTAAAGATACTCAGTTTGAAAGAAACACACTCCCACACTTGCAAAACTCTCAAATTCAATAGAAACTCGCATCTGAAAGCCTTACAGAAAGATAGTCAAACGAGAAATGAAAAGATACACAATTGGAATAGTAAAGATACGCAAACAATGTAAAGATAGACAATTGGAATAGTAAAGATACGCAAACGATGTAAAGATACTCAGTTTGAAAGAAACACACTCCCACACTTGCAAAACTCTCAAATACAATAGAAACTAGCATCCGAGGCCTTACAGAAAGATACTCAAACGAGAAATGAAAAGATACACAATTGGAATAGTAAAGATACGCAAACGATGTAAAGATACACAATTGGAATAGTAAAGATACGCAAACGATGTAAAGATACTCAGTTCGAAAGAAACACACTCCCACACTTGCAAAACTCTCAAATTCAATAGAAACTCGCATCAGAAGACTTAAAGAAAGATACTCAAACGAGAAATGAAAAGATACACAATTGGAATAGTAAAGATACGCAAACGATGTAAAGATACTCAGTTTGAAAGAAACACACTCCAACACTTGCAAAACTCTCAAATACAATAGAAACTGGCATCCGAGGCCTTACAGAAAGATACTCAAACGAGAAATGAAAAGATACACAATTGGAATAGTAAAGATACGCAAACGATGTAAAGATACACAATTGGAATAGTAAAGATACGCAAACAATGTAAAGATACTCAGTTTGAAAGAAACACACTCCCACACTTGCAAAACTCTCAAATTCAATAGAAACTCGCATCTGAAAGCCTTACAGAAAGATAATCAAACGAGAAATGAAAAGATACACAATTGGAATAGTAAAGATACGCAAACGATGTAAAGATAGACAATTGGAATAGTAAAGATACGCAAACGATGTAAAGATACTCAGTTTGAAAGAAACACACTCCCACACTTGCAAAACTCTCAAATACAATAGAAACTGGCATCCGAGGCCTTACAGAAAGATACTCAAACGAGAAATGAAAAGATACACAATTGGAATAGTAAAGATACGCAAACGATGTAAAGATACACAATTGGAATAGTAAAGATACGCAAACGATGTAAAGATACTCAGTTCGAAAGAAACACACTCCCACACTTGCAAAACTCTCAAATTCAATAGAAACTCACATCAGAAGACTTAAAGAAAGATACTCAAACGAGAAATGAAAAGATACACAATTGGAATAGTAAAGATACGCAAACGATGTAAAGATACACAATTGGAATAGTAAAGATACGCAAACGATGTAAAGATACTCAGTTTGAAAGAAACACACTCCCACACTTGCAAAACTCTCAAATACAATAGAAACTGGCATCCGAGGCCTTACAGAAAGATACTCAAACGAGAAATGAAAAGATACACAATTGGAATAGTAAAGATACGCAAACGATGTAAAGATACACAATTGGAATAGTAAAGATACGCAAACGATGTAAAGATACTCAGTTCGAAAGAAACACACTCCCACACTTGCAAAACTCTCAAATTCAATAGAAACTCGCATCAGAAGACTTAAAGAAAGATACTCAAACGAGAAATGAAAATATACACAATTGGAATAGTAAAGATACGCAAACGATGTAAAGATACTCAGTTCGAAAGAAACACACTCCCACACTTGCAAAACTCTCAAATACAATAGAAACTAGCATCCGAGGCCTTACAGAAAGATACTCAAACGAGAAATGAAAAGATACACAATTGGAATAGTAAAGATACGCAAACGATGTAAAGATACACAATTGGAATAGTAAAGATACGCAAACAATGTAAAGATACTCAGTTTGAAAGAAACACACTCCCACACTTGCAAAACTCTCAAATTCAATAGAAACTCGCATCTGAAAGCCTTACAGAAAGATAGTCAAACTAGAAATGAAAAAATACACAATTGGAATAGTAAAGATACGCAAACGATGTAAAGATAGACAATTGGAATAGTAAAGATACGCAAACGATGTAAAGATACTCAGTTTGAAAGAAACACACTCCCACACTTGCAAAACTCTCAAATACAATAGAAACTAGCATCCGAGGCCTTACAGAAAGATACTCAAACGAGAAATGAAAAGATACACAATTGGAATAGTAAAGATACGCAAACGATGTAAAGATACACAATTGGAATAGTAAAGATACGCAAACGATGTAAAGATACTCAGTTCGAAAGAAACACACTCCCACACTTGCAAAACTCTCAAATTCAATAGAAACTCGCATCAGAAGACTTAAAGAAAGATACTCAAACGAGAAATGAAAAGATACACAATTGGAATAGTAAAGATACGCAAACGATGTAAAGATACTCAGTTCGAAAGAAACACACTCCCACACTTGCAAAACTCTCACATACAATAGAAACTGGCATCTGTGGCCTTACAGAAAGATACTTAAACGAGAAATGAAAAGATACACAATTGGAATAGTAAAGATACGCAAACGATGTAAAGATACACAATTGGAATAGTAAAGATACGGAAACGATGTAAAGATACACAATTGGAATAGTAAAGATACGCAAACGATGTAAAGATACTCAGTTCGAAAGAAACACACTCCCACACTTGCAAAACTCTCAAATACAATAGAAACTCGCATCAGAAGCCTTACAGAAAGATACTCAAACGAGAAATGATAAGATACACAATTGGAATAGTAAAGATACGCAAACGATGTAAAGATACACAATTGGAAGAGTAAAGATACGCAAACGATGTAAAGATACTCAGTTTGAAAGAAACACACTCCCACACTTGCAAAACTCTCAAATTCAATAGAAACTCGCATCAGAAAGCCTTACAGAAAGATACTCAAACGAGAAATGAAAACATACACAATTGGAATAGTAAAGATACGCAAACGATGTAAAGATACTCAGTTTGAAAGAAACACACTCCCACACTTGCAAAACTCTCAAATTCAATAGAAACTCGCATCAGAAAGCCTTACAGAAAGATACTGAAACGAGAAATGAAAACCTACACAATTGGAATAGTAAAGATACGCAAACGATGTAAAGATACTCAGTTTGAAAGAAACACACTCCCACACTTGCAAAACTCTCAAATTCAATAGAAACTCGCATCAGAAGCCTTACAGAAAGATACTCAAACGAGAAATGAAAAGATACACAATTGGAATAGTAAAGATACGCAAACGATGTAAAGATACACAATTGGAATAGTAAAGATACGCAAACGATGTAAAGATACTCAGTTTGAAAGAAACACACTCCCACACTTGCAAAACTCTCAAATTCAATAGAAACTCGCATCAGAAAGCCTTACAGAAAGATACTCAAACGAGAAATGAAAACATACACAATTGGAATAGTAAAGATACGCAAACGATGTAAGGATACTCAGTTTGAAAGAAACACACTCCCACACATGCAAAACTCTCAAATTCAATAGAAACTCGCATCAGAAAGCCTTACAGAAAGATACTCAAACGAGAAATGAAAAGATACACAATTGGAATAGTAAAGATACGCAAACGATGTAAAGATACACAATTGGAATAGTAAAGATACGCAAACGATGTAAAGATACTCAGTTTGAATGAAACACACTCCCACACTTGCAAAACTCTCAAATTCAATAGAAACTCGCATCAGAAAGCCTTACAGAAAGATACTCAAACGAGAAATGAAAACATACACAATTGGAATCGTAAAGATACGCAAACGATGTAAAGATACTCAGTTTGAAAGAAACACACTCCCACACTTGCAAAACTCTCAAATACAATAGAAACTCGCATCAGAAGCCTTACAGAAAGATACTCAAACGAGAAATGAAAAGATACACAATTGGAATAGTAAAGATACGCAAACGATGTAAAGATACACAATTGGAATAGTAAAGATACGCAAACGATGTAAAGATACTCAGTTTGAAAGAAACACACTCCCACACTTGCAAAACTCTCAAATTCAATAGAAACTCGCATCAGAAAGCCTTACAGAAAAATACTCAAACGAGAAATGAAAACATACACAATTGGAATAGTAAAGATACGCAAACGATGTAAAGATACACAATTGGAATAGTAAAGATACGCAAACGATGTAAAGAAACTCAGTTTGAAAGAAACACACTCCCACACTTGCAAAACTCTCAAATTCAATAGAAACTCGCATCAGAAAGCCTTACAGAAAGATACTCAAACGAGAAATGAAAACATACACAATTGGAATAGTAAAGATACGCAAACGATGTAAAGATACTCAGTTTGAAAGAAACACACTCCCACACTTGCAAAACTCTCAAATACAATAGAAACTCGCATCAGAAGCCTTACAGAAAGATACTTAAACGAGAAATGAAAAGATACACAATTGGAATAGTAAAGATACGCAAACGATGTAAAGATACACAATTGGAATAGTAAAGATACGCAAACGATGTAAAGATACTCAGTTTGAAAGAAACACACTCCCACACTTGCAAAACTCTCAAATTCAATAGAAACTCGCATCAGAAAGCCTTACAGAAAGATACTCAAACGAGAAATGAAAACATACACAATTGGAATAGTAAAGATACGCAAACGATGTAAAGATACTCAGTTTGAAAGAAACACACTCCCACAATTGCAAAACTCTCAAATTCAATAGAAACTCGCATCAGAAAGCCTTACAGAAAGATACTGAAACGAGAAATGAAAACCTACACAATTGGAATAGTAAAGATACGCAAACGATGTAAAGATACTCAGTTTGAAAGAAACACACTCCCACACTTGCAAAACTCTCAAATTCAATAGAAACTCGCATCAGAAGCCTTACAGAAAGATACTCAAACGAGAAATGAAAAGATACACAATTGGAATAGTAAAGATACGCAAACGATGTAAAGATACACAATTGGAATAGTAAAGATACGCAAACGATGTAAAGATACTCAGTTTGAAAGAAACACACTCCCACACTTGCAAAACTCTCAAATTCAATAGAAACTCGCATCAGAAAGCCTTACAGAAAGATACTCAAACGAGAAATGAAAAGATACACAATTGGAATCGTAAAGATACGGAAACGATGTAAAGATACTCAGTTTGAAAGAAACACACTCCCACACTTGCAAAACTCTCAAATACAATAGAAACTCGCATCAGAAGCCTTACAGAAAGATACTCAAACGAGAAATGAAAAGATACACAATTGGAATAGTAAAGATACGCAAACGATGTAAAGATACACAATTGGAATAGTAAAGATACGCAAACGATGTAAAGATACTCAGTTTGAAAGAAACACACTCCCACACTTGCAAAACTCTCAAATTCAATAGAAACTCGCATCTGAAAGCCTTACAGAAAGATAATCAAACGAGAAATGAAAAGATACACAATTGGAATAGTAAAGATACGCAAACGATGTAAAGATAGACAATTGGAATAGTAAAGATACGCAAACGATGTAAAGATACTCAGTTTGAAAGAAACACACTCCCACACTTGCAAAACTCTCAAATACAATAGAAACTGGCATCCGAGGCCTTACAGAAAGATACTCAAACGAGAAATGAAAAGATACACAATTGGAATAGTAAAGATACGCAAACGATGTAAAGATACACAATTGGAATAGTAAAGATACGCAAACGATGTAAAGATACTCAGTTCGAAAGAAACACACTCCCACACTTGCAAAACTCTCAAATTCAATAGAAACTCGCATCAGAAGACTTAAAGAAAGATACTCAAACGAGAAATCAAAAGATACACAATTGGAATAGTAAAGATACGCAAACGATGTAAAGATACACAATTGGAATAGTAAAGATACGCAAACGATGTAAAGATACTCAGTTTGAAAGAAACACACTCCCACACTTGCAAAACTCTCAAATTCAATAGAAACTCGCATCTGAAAGCCTTACAGAAAGATAGTCAAACGAGAAATGAAAAGATACACAATTGGAATAGTAAAGATACGCAAACGATGTAAAGATACACAATTGGAATAGTAAAGATACGCAAACGATGTAAAGATACTCAGTTCGAAAGAAACACACTCCCACACTTGCAAAACTCTCAAATACAATAGAAACTCGCATCAGAAGCCTTACAGAAAGATACTCAAACGAGAAATGATAAGATACACAATTGGAATAGTAAAGATACGCAAACGATGTAAAGATACACAATTGGAAGAGTAAAGATACGCAAACGATGTAAAGATACTCAGTTTGAAAGAAACACACTCCCACACTTGCAAAACTCTCAAATACAATAGAAACTGGCATCCGAGACCTTACAGAAAGATACTCAAACGAGAAATGAAAAGATACACAATTGGAATAGTAAAGATACGCAAACGATGTAAAGATACACAATTGGAAGAGTAAAGATACGCAAACGATGTAAAGATACTCAGTTTGAAAGAAACACACTCCCACACTTGCAAAACTCTCAAATTCAATAGAAACTCGCATCTGAAAGCCTTACAGAAAGATAATCAAACGAGAAATGAAAAGATACACAATTGGAATAGTAAAGATACGCAAACGATGTAAAGATACACAATTGGAATAGTAAAGATACGCAAACGATGTAAAGATACACAATTGGAATAGTAAAGATACGCAAACGATGTAAAGATACTCAGTTTGAAAGAAACACACTCCCACACTTGCAAAACTCTCAAATACAATAGAAACTGGCATCCGAGGCCTTACAGAAAGATACTCAAACGAGAAATGAAAAGATACACAATTGGAATAGTAAAGATACGCAAACGATGTAAAGATACACAATTGGAATAGTAAAGATACGCAAACGATGTAAAGATACTCAGTTTGAAAGAAACACACTCCCACACTTGCAAAACTCTCAAATACAATAGAAACTGGCATCCGAGACCTTACAGAAAGATACTCAAACGAGAAATGAAAAGATACACAATTGGAATAGTAAAGATACGCAAACGATGTAAAGATACACAATTGGAAGAGTAAAGATACGCAAACGATGTAAAGATACTCAGTTTGAAAGAAACACACTCCCACACTTGCAAAACTCTCAAATTCAATAGAAACTCGCATCTGAAAGCCTTACAGAAAGATAATCAAACGAGAAATGAAAAGATACACAATTGGAATAGTAAAGATACGCAAACGATGTAAAGATAGACAATTGGAATAGTAAAGATACGCAAACGATGTAAAGATACTCAGTTTGAAAGAAACACACTCCCACACTTGCAAAACTCTCAAATACAATAGAAACTGGCATCCGAGGCCTTACAGAAAGATACTCAAACGAGAAATGAAAAGATACACAATTGGAATAGTAAAGATACGCAAACGATGTAAAGATACTCAGTTCGAAAGAAACACACTCCCACACTTGCAAAACTCTCAAATTCAATAGAAACTCGCATCAGAAGACTTAAAGAAAGATACTCAAACGAGAAATCAAAAGATACACAATTGGAATAGTAAAGATACGCAAACGATGTAAAGATACACAATTGGAATAGTAAAGATACGCAAACGATGTAAAGATACTCAGTTTGAAAGAAACACACTCCCACACTTGCAAAACTCTCAAATTCAATAGAAACTCGCATCTGAAAGCCTTACAGAAAGATAGTCAAACGAGAAATGAAAAGATACACAATTGGAATAGTAAAGATACGCAAACGATGTAAAGATACACAATTGGAATAGTAAAGATACGCAAACGATGTAAAGATACTCAGTTCGAAAGAAACACACTCCCACACTTGCAAAACTCTCAAATACAATAGAAACTCGCATCAGAAGCCTTACAGAAAGATACTCAAACGAGAAATGATAAGATACACAATTGGAATAGTAAAGATACGCAAACGATGTAAAGATACACAATTGGAAGAGTAAAGATACGCAAACGATGTAAAGATACTCAGTTTGAAAGAAACACACTCCCACACTTGCAAAACTCTCAAATTCAATAGAAACTCGCATCTGAAAGCTTTACAGAAAGATAGTCAAACGAGAAATGAAAAGATACACAATTGGAATAGTAAAGATACGCAAACGATGTAAAGATACACAATTGGAATAGTAAAGATACGCAAACGATGTAAAGATACTCAGTTTGAAAGAAACACACTCCCACACTTGCAAAACTCTCAAATTCAATAGAAACTCGCATCTGAAAGCCTTACAGAAAGATAGTCAAACGAGAAATGAAAAGATACACAATTGGAATAGTAAAGATACGCAAACGATGTAAAGATACACAATTGGAATAGTAAAGATACGCAAACGATGTAAAGATACTCAGTTCGAAAGAAACACACTCCCACACTTGCAAAACTCTCAAATACAATAGAAACTCGCATCAGAAGCCTTACAGAAAGATACTCAAACGAGAAATGATAAGATACACAATTGGAATAGTAAAGATACGCAAACGATGTAAAGATACACAATTGGAAGAGTAAAGATACGCAAACGATGTAAAGATACTCAGTTTGAAAGAAACACACTCCCACACTTGCAAAACTCTCAAATACAATAGAAACTGGCATCCGAGACCTTACAGAAAGATACTCAAACGAGAAATGAAAAGATACACAATTGGAATAGTAAAGATACGCAAACGATGTAAAGATACACAATTGGAAGAGTAAAGATACGCAAACGATGTAAAGATACTCAGTTTGAAAGAAACACACTCCCACACTTGCAAAACTCTCAAATTCAATAGAAACTCGCATCTGAAAGCCTTACAGAAAGATAATCAAACGAGAAATGAAAAGATACACAATTGGAATAGTAAAGATACGCAAACGATGTAAAGATACACAATTGGAATAGTAAAGATACGCAAACGATGTAAAGATACACAATTGGAATAGTAAAGATACGCAAACGATGTAAAGATACTCAGTTTGAAAGAAACACACTCCCACACTTGCAAAACTCTCAAATACAATAGAAACTGGCATCCGAGGCCTTACAGAAAGATACTCAAACGAGAAATGAAAAGATACACAATTGGAATAGTAAAGATACGCAAACGATGTAAAGATACACAATTGGAATAGTAAAGATACGCAAACGATGTAAAGATACTCAGTTTGAAAGAAACACACTCCCACACTTGCAAAACTCTCAAATACAATAGAAACTGGCATCCGAGACCTTACAGAAAGATACTCAAACGAGAAATGAAAAGATACACAATTGGAATAGTAAAGATACGCAAACGATGTAAAGATACACAATTGGAAGAGTAAAGATACGCAAACGATGTAAAGATACTCAGTTTGAAAGAAACACACTCCCACACTTGCAAAACTCTCAAATTCAATAGAAACTCGCATCTGAAAGCCTTACAGAAAGATAATCAAACGAGAAATGAAAAGATACACAATTGGAATAGTAAAGATACGCAAACGATGTAAAGATAGACAATTGGAATAGTAAAGATACGCAAACGATGTAAAGATACTCAGTTTGAAAGAAACACACTCCCACACTTGCAAAACTCTCAAATACAATAGAAACTGGCATCCGAGGCCTTACAGAAAGATACTCAAACGAGAAATGAAAAGATACACAATTGGAATAGTAAAGATACGCAAACGATGTAAAGATACTCAGTTCGAAAGAAACACACTCCCACACTTGCAAAACTCTCAAATTCAATAGAAACTCGCATCAGAAGACTTAAAGAAAGATACTCAAACGAGAAATCAAAAGATACACAATTGGAATAGTAAAGATACGCAAACGATGTAAAGATACACAATTGGAATAGTAAAGATACGCAAACGATGTAAAGATACTCAGTTTGAAAGAAACACACTCCCACACTTGCAAAACTCTCAAATTCAATAGAAACTCGCATCTGAAAGCCTTACAGAAAGATAGTCAAACGAGAAATGAAAAGATACACAATTGGAATAGTAAAGATACGCAAACGATGTAAAGATACTCAGTTCGAAAGAAACACACTCCCACACTTGCAAAACTCTCAAATACAATAGAAACTCGCATCAGAAGCCTTACAGAAAGATACTCAAACGAGAAATGATAAGATACACAATTGGAATAGTAAAGATACGCAAACGATGTAAAGATACACAATTGGAAGAGTAAAGATACGCAAACGATGTAAAGATACTCAGTTTGAAAGAAACACACTCCCACACTTGCAAAACTCTCAAATTCAATAGAAACTCGCATCTGAAAGCTTTACAGAAAGATAGTCAAACGAGAAATGAAAAGATACACAATTGGAATAGTAAAGATACGCAAACGATGTAAAGATACACAATTGGAATAGTAAAGATACGCAAACGATGTAAAGATACTCAGTTTGAAAGAAACACACTCCCACACTTGCAAAACTCTCAAATACAATAGAAACTGTCATCCGAGGCCTTACAGAAAGATACTCAAACGAGAAATGAAAAGATACACAATTGGAATAGTAAAGATACGCAAACGATGTAAAGATACACAATTGGAATAGTAAAGATACGCAAACGATGTAAAGATACTCAGTTCGAAAGAAACACACTCCCACACTTGCAAAACTCTCAAATTCAATAGAAACTCGCATAAGAAGCCTTAAAGAAAGATACTCAAACGAGAAATGATAAGATACACAATTGGAATAGTAAAGATACGCAAACGATGTAAAGATACACAATTGGAATAGTAAAGATACGCAAACGATGTAAAGATACTCAGTTTGAAAGAAACACACTCCCACACTTGCAAAACTCTCACATACAATAGAAACTGGCATCTGTGGCCTTACAGAAAGATACTTAAACGAGAAATGAAAAGATACACAATTGGAATAGTAAAGATACGCAAACGATGTAAAGATACACAATTGGAATAGTAAAGATACGGAAACGATGTAAAGATACACAATTGGAATAGTAAAGATACGCAAACGATGTAAAGATACTCAGTTCGAAAGAAACACACTCCCACACTTGCAAAACTCTCAAATACAATAGAAACTCGCATCAGAAGCCTTACAGAAAGATACTCAAACGAGAAATGATAAGATACACAATTGGAATAGTAAAGATACGCAAACGATGTAAAGATACACAATTGGAAGAGTAAAGATACGCAAACGATGTAAAGATACTCAGTTTGAAAGAAACACACTCCCACACTTGCAAAACTCTCAAATTCAATAGAAACTCGCATCAGAAAGCCTTACAGAAAGATACTCAAACGAGAAATGAAAACATACACAATTGGAATAGTAAAGATACGCAAACGATGTAAAGATACTCAGTTTGAAAGAAACACACTCCCACACTTGCAAAACTCTCAAATTCAATAGAAACTCGCATCAGAAAGCCTTACAGAAAGATACTGAAACGAGAAATGAAAACCTACACAATTGGAATAGTAAAGATACGCAAACGATGTAAAGATACTCAGTTTGAAAGAAACACACTCCCACACTTGCAAAACTCTCAAATTCAATAGAAACTCGCATCAGAAGCCTTACAGAAAGATACTCAAACGAGAAATGAAAAGATACACAATTGGAATAGTAAAGATACGCAAACGATGTAAAGATACACAATTGGAATAGTAAAGATACGCAAACGATGTAAAGATACTCAGTTTGAAAGAAACACACTCCCACACTTGCAAAACTCTCAAATTCAATAGAAACTCGCATCAGAAAGCCTTACAGAAAGATACTCAAACGAGAAATGAAAACATACACAATTGGAATAGTAAAGATACGCAAACGATGTAAGGATACTCAGTTTGAAAGAAACACACTCCCACACATGCAAAACTCTCAAATTCAATAGAAACTCGCATCAGAAAGCCTTACAGAAAGATACTCAAACGAGAAATGAAAAGATACACAATTGGAATAGTAAAGATACGCAAACGATGTAAAGATACACAATTGGAATAGTAAAGATACGCAAACGATGTAAAGATACTCAGTTTGAATGAAACACACTCCCACACTTGCAAAACTCTCAAATTCAATAGAAACTCGCATCAGAAAGCCTTACAGAAAGATACTCAAACGAGAAATGAAAACATACACAATTGGAATCGTAAAGATACGCAAACGATGTAAAGATACTCAGTTTGAAAGAAACACACTCCCACACTTGCAAAACTCTCAAATACAATAGAAACTCGCATCAGAAGCCTTACAGAAAGATACTCAAACGAGAAATGAAAAGATACACAATTGGAATAGTAAAGATACGCAAACGATGTAAAGATACACAATTGGAATAGTAAAGATACGCAAACGATGTAAAGATACTCAGTTTGAAAGAAACACACTCCCACACTTGCAAAACTCTCAAATACAATAGAAACTCGCATCAGAAGCCTTACAGAAAGATACTCAAACGAGAAATGAAAAGATACACAATTGGAATAGTAAAGATACGCAAACGATGTAAAGATACACAATTGGAATAGTAAAGATACGCAAACGATGTAAAGATACTCAGTTTGAAAGAAACACACTCCCACACTTGCAAAACTCTCAAATTCAATAGAAACTCGCATCAGAAAGCCTTACAGAAAGATACTCAAACGATAAATGAAAAGATACACAATTGGAATCGTAAAGATACGCAAACGATGTAAAGATACTCAGTTTGAAAGAAACACACTCCCACACATGGAAAACTCTCAAATACAATAAAAACTCGCATCAGAAGCCTTACAGAAAGATACTCAAACGAGAAATGAAAAGATACACAATTGGAATAGTAAAGATACGCAAACGATGTAAAGATACTCAGTTTGAAAGAAACACACTCCCACACTTGCAAAACTCTCAAATTCAATAGAAACTCGCATCAGAAAGCCTTACAGAAAGATACTCAAACGATAAATGAAAAGATACACAATTGGAATCGTAAAGATACGCAAACGATGTAAAGATACTCAGTTTGAAAGAAACACACTCCCACACTTGCAAAACTCTCAAATACAATAGAAACTCGCATCAGAAGCCTTACAGAAAGATACTCAAACGAGAAATGAAAAGATACACAATTGGAATAGTAAAGATACGCAAACCATGTAAAGATACACAATTGGAATAGTAAAGATACGCAAACGATGTAAAGATACTCAGTTTGAAAGAAACACACTCCCACACTTGCAAAACTCTCAAATTCAATAGAAACTCGCATCAGAAAGCCTTACAGAAAGATACTCAAACGAGAAATGAAAAGATACACAATTGGAATAGTAAAGATACGCAAACGATGTAAAGATACACAATTGGAATAGTAAAGATACGCAAACGATGTAAAGATACTCAGTTTGAAAGAAACACACTCCCACACTTGCAAAACTCTCAAATTCAATAGAAACTCGCATCAGAAAGCCTTACAGAAAGATACTCAAACGAGAAATGAAAACATACACAATTGGAATAGTAAAGATACGTAAACGATGTAAAGATACTCAGTTTGAAAGAAACACACTCCCACACTTGCAAAACTCTCAAATACAATAGAAACTCGCATCAGAAGCCTTACAGAAAGATACTTAAACGAGAAATGAAAAGATACACAATTGGAATAGTAAAGATACGCAAACGATGTAAAGATACACAATTGGAATAGTAAAGATACGCAAACGATGTAAAGATACTCAGTTTGAAAGAAACACACTCCCACACTTGCAAAACTCTCAAATACAATAGAAACTCGCATCAGAAGCCTTACAGAAAGATACTCAAACGAGAAATGAAAAGATACACAATTGGAATAGTAAAGATACGCAAACGATGTAAAGATACTCAGTTTGAAAGAAACACACTCCCACACTTGCAAAACTCTCAAATTCAATAGAAACTCGCATCAGAAAGCCTTACAGAAAGATACTCAAACGATAAATGAAAAGATACACAATTGGAATCGTAAAGATACGCAAACGATGTAAAGATACTCAGTTTGAAAGAAACACACTCCCACACTTGCAAAACTCTCAAATACAATAGAAACTCGCATCAGAAGCCTTACAGAAAGATACTCAAACGAGAAATGAAAAGATACACAATTGGAATAGTAAAGATACGCAAACGATGTAAAGATACTCAGTTTGAAAGAAACACACTCCCACACTTGCAAAACTCTCAAATTCAATAGAAACTCGCATCAGAAAGCCTTACAGAAAGATACTCAAACGAGAAATGAAAAGATACACAATTGGAATCGTAAAGATACGCAAACGATGTAAAGATACTCAGTTTGAAAGAAACACACTCCCACACTTGGAAAACTCTCAAATACAATAGAAACTCGCATCAGAAGCCTTACAGAAAGATACTCAAACGAGAAATGAAAAAATACACAATTGGAATAGTAAAGATACGCAAACGATGTAAAGATACACAATTGGAATAGTAAAGATACGCAAACGATGTAAAGATACTCAGTTTGAAAGAAACACACTCCCACACTTGCAAAACTCTCAAATTCAATAGAAACTCGCATCAGAAAGCCTTACAGAAAGATACTCAAACGAGAAATGAAAAGATACACAATTGGAATCGTAAAGATACGCAAACGATGTAAAGATACTCAGTTTGAAAGAAACACACTCCCACACTTGCAAAACTCTCAAATACAATAGAAACTCGCATCAGAAGCCTTACAGAAAGATACTCAAACGAGAAATGAAAAGATACACAATTGGAATAGTAAAGATACGCAAACGATGTAAAGATACTCAGTTTGAAAGAAACACACTCCCACACTTGCAAAACTCTCAAATTCAATAGAAACTCGCATCAGAAAGCCTTACAGAAAGATACTCAAACGAGAAATGAAAAGATACACAATTGGAATCGTAAAGATACGCAAACGATGTAAAGATACTCAGTTTGAAAGAAACACACTCCCACACTTGCAAAATTCTCAAATACAATAGAAACTCGCATCAGAAGCCTTACAGAAAGATACTCAAACGAGAAATGAAAAGATACACAATTGGAATAGTAAAGATACGCAAACGATGTAAAGATACTCAGTTTGAAAGAAACACACTCCCACACATGGAAAACTCTCAAATACAATAAAAACTCGCATCAGAAGCCTTACAGAAAGATACTCAAACGAGAAATGAAAAGATAAACAATTGGAATAGTAAAGATACGCAAACGATGTAAAGATACTCAGTTTGAAAGAAACACACTCCCACACTTGCAAAACTCTCAAATTCAATAGAAACTCGCATCAGAAAGCCTTACAGAAAGATACTCAAACGAGAAATGAAAAGATACACAATTGGAATCGTAAAGATACGCAAACGATGTAAAGATACTCAGTTTGAAAGAAACACACTCCCACACTTGCAAAATTCTCAAATACAATAGAAACTCGCATCAGAAGCCTTACAGAAAGATACTCAAACGAGAAATGAAAAGATACACAATTGGAATAGTAAAGATACGCAAACGATGTAAAGATACTCAGTTTGAAAGAAACACACTCCCACACATGGAAAACTCTCAAATACAATAAAAACTCGCATCAGAAGCCTTACAGAAAGATACTCAAACGAGAAATGAAAAGATACACAATTGGAATAGTAAAGATACGCAAACGATGTAAAGATACTCAGTTTGAAAGAAACACACTCCCACACTTGCAAAACTCTCAAATTCAATAGAAACTCGCATCAGAAAGCCTTACAGAAAGATACTCAAACGAGAAATGAAAAGATACACAATTGGAATCGTAAAGATACGCAAACGATGTAAAGATACTCAGTTTGAAAGAAACACACTCCCACACTTGCAAAATTCTCAAATACAATAGAAACTCGCATCAGAAGCCTTACAGAAAGATACTCAAACGAGAAATGAAAAGATACATAATTGGAATAGTAAAGATACGCAAACGATGTAAAGATACTCAGTTTGAAAGAAACACACTCCCACACTTGCAAAACTCTCAAATACAATAGAAACTCGCATCAGAAGCCTTACAGAAAGATACTCAAACGAGAAATGAAAAGATACACAATTGGAATAGTAAAGATACGCAAACGATGTAAAGATACTCAGTTTGAAAGAAACACACTCCCACACTTGCAAAACTCTCAAATTCAATAGAAACTCGCATCAGAAAGCCTTACAGAAAGATACTCAAACGATAAATGAAAAGATACACAATTGGAATCGTAAAGATACGCAAACGATGTAAAGATACTCAGTTTGAAAGAAACACACTCCCACACTTGCAAAACTCTCAAATACAATAGAAACTCGCATCAGAAGCCTTACAGAAAGATACTCAAACGAGAAATGAAAAGATACACAATTGGAATAGTAAAGATACGCAAACGATGTAAAGATACTCAGTTTGAAAGAAACACACTCCCACACTTGCAAAACTCTCAAATTCAATAGAAACTCGCATCAGAAAGCCTTACAGAAAGATACTCAAACGAGAAATGAAAAGATACACAATTGGAATCGTAAAGATACGCAAACGATGTAAAGATACTCAGTTTGAAAGAAACACACTCCCACACTTGGAAAACTCTCAAATACAATAGAAACTCGCATCAGAAGCCTTACAGAAAGATACTCAAACGAGAAATGAAAAAATACACAATTGGAATAGTAAAGATACGCAAACGATGTAAAGATACACAATTGGAATAGTAAAGATACGCAAACGATGTAAAGATACTCAGTTTGAAAGAAACACACTCCCACACTTGCAAAACTCTCAAATTCAATAGAAACTCGCATCAGAAAGCCTTACAGAAAGATACTCAAACGAGAAATGAAAAGATACACAATTGGAATCGTAAAGATACGCAAACGATGTAAAGATACTCAGTTTGAAAGAAACACACTCCCACACTTGCAAAACTCTCAAATACAATAGAAACTCGCATCAGAAGCCTTACAGAAAGATACTCAAACGAGAAATGAAAAGATACACAATTGGAATAGTAAAGATACGCAAACGATGTAAAGATACACAATTGGAATAGTAAAGATACGCAAACGATGTAAAGATACTCAGTTTGAAAGAAACACACTCCCACACTTGCAAAACTCTCAAATTCAATAGAAACTCGCATCAGAAAGCCTTACAGAAAGATACTCAAACGAGAAATGAAAAGATACACAATTGGAATCGTAAAGATACGCAAACGATGTAAAGATACTCAGTTTGAAAGAAACACACTCCCACACTTGCAAAATTCTCAAATACAATAGAAACTCGCATCAGAAGCCTTACAGAAAGATACTCAAACGAGAAATGAAAAGATACACAATTGGAATAGTAAAGATACGCAAACGATGTAAAGATACTCAGTTTGAAAGAAACACACTCCCACACATGGAAAACTCTCAAATACAATAAAAACTCGCATCAGAAGCCTTACAGAAAGATACTCAAACGAGAAATGAAAAGATAAACAATTGGAATAGTAAAGATACGCAAACGATGTAAAGATACTCAGTTTGAAAGAAACACACTCCCACACTTGCAAAACTCTCAAATTCAATAGAAACTCGCATCAGAAAGCCTTACAGAAAGATACTCAAACGAGAAATGAAAAGATACACAATTGGAATCGTAAAGATACGCAAACGATGTAAAGATACTCAGTTTGAAAGAAACACACTCCCACACTTGCAAAATTCTCAAATACAATAGAAACTCGCATCAGAAGCCTTACAGAAAGATACTCAAACGAGAAATGAAAAGATACACAATTGGAATAGTAAAGATACGCAAACGATGTAAAGATACTCAGTTTGAAAGAAACACACTCCCACACATGGAAAACTCTCAAATACAATAAAAACTCGCATCAGAAGCCTTACAGAAAGATACTCAAACGAGAAATGAAAAGATACACAATTGGAATAGTAAAGATACGCAAACGATGTAAAGATACTCAGTTTGAAAGAAACACACTCCCACACTTGCAAAACTCTCAAATTCAATAGAAACTCGCATCAGAAAGCCTTACAGAAAGATACTCAAACGAGAAATGAAAAGATACACAATTGGAATCGTAAAGATACGCAAACGATGTAAAGATACTCAGTTTGAAAGAAACACACTCCCACACTTGCAAAATTCTCAAATACAATAGAAACTCGCATCAGAAGCCTTACAGAAAGATACTCAAACGAGAAATGAAAAGATACACAATTGGAATAGTAAAGATACGCAAACGATGTAAAGATACTCAGTTTGAAAGAAACACACTCCCACACTTGCAAAACTCTCAAATACAATAGAAACTCGCATCAGAAGCCTTACAGAAAGATACTCAAACGAGAAATGAAAAGATACACAATTGGAATAGTAAAGATACGCAAACGATGTAAAGATACTCAGTTTGAAAGAAACACACTCCCACACTTGCAAAACTCTCAAATTCAATAGAAACTCGCATCAGAAAGCCTTACAGAAAGATACTCAAACGATAAATGAAAAGATACACAATTGGAATCGTAAAGATACGCAAACGATGTAAAGATACTCAGTTTGAAAGAAACACACTCCCACACTTGCAAAACTCTCAAATACAATAGAAACTCGCATCAGAAGCCTTACAGAAAGATACTCAAACGAGAAATGAAAAGATACACAATTGGAATAGTAAAGATACGCAAACGATGTAAAGATACTCAGTTTGAAAGAAACACACTCCCACACTTGCAAAACTCTCAAATTCAATAGAAACTCGCATCAGAAAGCCTTACAGAAAGATACTCAAACGAGAAATGAAAAGATACACAATTGGAATCGTAAAGATACGCAAACGACGTAAAGATACTCAGTTTGAAAGAAACACACTCCCACACTTGCAAAACTCTCAAATACAATAGAAACTCGCATCAGAAGCCTTACAGAAAGATACTCAAACGAGAAATGAAAAAATACACAATTGGAATAGTAAAGATACGCAAACGATGTAAAGATACACAATTGGAATAGTAAAGATACGCAAACGATGTAAAGATACTCAGTTTGAAAGAAACACACTCCCACACTTGCAAAACTCTCAAATTCAATAGAAACTCGCATCAGAAAGCCTTACAGAAAGATACTCAAACGAGAAATGAAAAGATACACAATTGGAATCGTAAAGATACGCAAACGATGTAAAGATACTCAGTTTGAAAGAAACACACTCCCACACTTGCAAAACTCTCAAATACAATAGAAACTCGCATCAGAAGCCTTACAGAAAGATACTCAAACGAGAAATGAAAAGATACACAATTGGAATAGTAAAGATACGCAAACGATGTAAAGATACACAATTGGAATAGTAAAGATACGCAAACGATGTAAAGATACTCAGTTTGAAAGAAACACACTCCCACACTTGCAAAACTCTCAAATTCAATAGAAACTCGCATCAGAAAGCCTTACAGAAAGATACTCAAACGAGAAATGAAAAGATACACAATTGGAATCGTAAAGATACGCAAACGATGTAAAGATACTCAGTTTGAAAGAAACACACTCCCACACTTGCAAAATTCTCAAATACAATAGAAACTCGCATCAGAAGCCTTACAGAAAGATACTCAAACGAGAAATGAAAAGATACACAATTGGAATAGTAAAGATACGCAAACGATGTAAAGATACTCAGTTTGAAAGAAACACACTCCCACACATGGAAAACTCTCAAATACAATAAAAACTCGCATCAGAAGCCTTACAGAAAGATACTCAAACGAGAAATGAAAAGATACACAATTGGAATAGTAAAGATACGCAAACGATGTAAAGATACTCAGTTTGAAAGAAACACACTCCCACACTTGCAAAACTCTCAAATTCAATAGAAACTCGCATCAGAAAGCCTTACAGAAAGATACTCAAACGAGAAATGAAAAGATACACAATTGGAATCGTAAAGATACGCAAACGATGTAAAGATACTCAGTTTGAAAGAAACACACTCCCACACTTGCAAAATTCTCAAATACAATAGAAACTCGCATCAGAAGCCTTACAGAAAGATACTCAAACGAGAAATGAAAAGATACACAATTGGAATAGTAAAGATACGCAAACGATGTAAAGATACTCAGTTTGAAAGAAACACACTCCCACACTTGCAAAACTCTCAAATACAATAGAAACTCGCATCAGAAGCCTTACAGAAAGATACTCAAACGAGAAATGAAAAGATACACAATTGGAATAGTAAAGATACGCAAACGATGTAAAGATACTCAGTTTGAAAGAAACACACTCCCACACTTGTAAAACTCTCAAATACAATAGAAACTCGCATCAGAAGCCTTACAGAAAGATACTCAAACGAGAAATGAAAAGATACACAATTGGAATAGTAAAGATACGCAAACGATGTAAAGATACTCAGTTTGAAAGAAACACACTCCCACACTTGGAAAACTCTCAAATACAATACAAACTCGCATCAGAAGCCTTACAGAAAGATACTCAATCGAGAAATGAAAAGATACACAATTGGAATAGTAAAGTTACGCAAACGATGTAAAGATACACAATTGGAATAGTAAAGATACGCAAACGATGTATAGATACTCAGTTTGAATGAATCACACTCCCACACTTGCAAAACTCTCAAATACAATAAAAACTCGCATCAGAAGCCTTACAGAAAGATACTCAAACGAGAAATGAAAAGATACACAATTGGAATAGTAAAGATACGCAAACGATGTAAAGATACTCAGTTTGAAAGAAACACACTCCCACACTTGGAAAACTCTCAAATACAATACAAACTCGCATCAGAAGCCTTACAGAAAGATACTCAAACGAGAAATGAAAAGATACACAATTGGAATAGTAAAGATACGCAAACGATGTAAAGATACACAATTGGAATAGTAAAGATACGCAAACGATGTAAAGATACTCAGTTTGAAAGAAACACACTCCCACACTTGCAAAACTCTCAAATTCAATAGAAACTCGCATCAGAAAGCCTTACAGAAAGATACTCAAACGAGAAATGAAAAGATACACAATTGGAATCGTAAAGATACGCAAACGATGTAAAGATACTCAGTTTGAAAGAAACACACTCCCACACTTGCAAAATTCTCAAATACAATAGAAACTCGCATCAGAAGACTTACAGAAAGATACTCAAACGAGAAATGAAAAGATACACAATTGGAATAGTAAAGATACGCAAACGATGTAAAGATACTCAGTTTGAAAGAAACACACTCCCACACATGGAAAACTCTCAAATACAATAAAAACTCGCATCAGAAGCCTTACAGAAAGATACTCAAACGAGAAATGAAAAGATACACAATTGGAATAGTAAAGATACGCAAACGATGTAAAGATACTCAGTTTGAAAGAAACACACTCCCACACTTGCAAAACTCTCAAATTCAATAGAAACTCGCATCAGAAAGCCTTACAGAAAGATACTCAAACGAGAAATGAAAAGATACACAATTGGAATCGTAAAGATACGCAAACGATGTAAAGATACTCAGTTTGAAAGAAACACACTCCCACACTTGCAAAATTCTCAAATACAATAGAAACTCGCATCAGAAGCCTTACAGAAAGATACTCAAACGAGAAATGAAAAGATACACAATTGGAATAGTAAAGATACGCAAACGATGTAAAGATACTCAGTTTGAAAGAAACACACTCCCACACTTGCAAAACTCTCAAATACAATAGAAACTCGCATCAGAAGCCTTACAGAAAGATACTCAAACGAGAAATGAAAAGATACACAATTGGAATAGTAAAGATACGCAAACGATGTAAAGATACTCAGTTTGAAAGAAACACACTCCCACACTTGCAAAACTCTCAAATTCAATAGAAACTCGCATCAGAAAGCCTTACAGAAAGATACTCAAACGATAAATGAAAAGATACACAATTGGAATCGTAAAGATACGCAAACGATGTAAAGATACTCAGTTTGAAAGAAACACACTCCCACACTTGCAAAACTCTCAAATACAATAGAAACTCGCATCAGAAGCCTTACAGAAAGATACTCAAACGAGAAATGAAAAGATACACAATTGGAATAGTAAAGATACGCAAACGATGTAAAGATACTCAGTTTGAAAGAAACACACTCCCACACTTGCAAAACTCTCAAATTCAATAGAAACTCGCATCAGAAAGCCTTACAGAAAGATACTCAAACGAGAAATGAAAAGATACACAATTGGAATCGTAAAGATACGCAAACGATGTAAAGATACTCAGTTTGAAAGAAACACACTCCCACACTTGCAAAACTCTCAAATACAATAGAAACTCGCATCAGAAGCCTTACAGAAAGATACTCAAACGAGAAATGAAAAAATACACAATTGGAATAGTAAAGATACGCAAACGATGTAAAGATACACAATTGGAATAGTAAAGATACGCAAACGATGTAAAGATACTCAGTTTGAAAGAAACACACTCCCACACTTGCAAAACTCTCAAATTCAATAGAAACTCGCATCAGAAAGCCTTACAGAAAGATACTCAAACGAGAAATGAAAAGATACACAATTGGAATCGTAAAGATACGCAAACGATGTAAAGATACTCAGTTTGAAAGAAAAACACTCCCACACTTGCAAAACTCTCAAATACAATAGAAACTCGCATCAGAAGCCTTACAGAAAGATACTCAAACGAGAAATGAAAAGATACACAATTGGAATAGTAAAGATACGCAAACGATGTAAAGATACACAATTGGAATAGTAAAGATACGCAAACGATGTAAAGATACTCAGTTTGAAAGAAACACACTCCCACACTTGCAAAACTCTCAAATTCAATAGAAACTCGCATCAGAAAGCCTTACAGAAAGATACTCAAACGAGAAATGAAAAGATACACAATTGGAATCGTAAAGATACGCAAACGATGTAAAGATACTCAGTTTGAAAGAAACACACTCCCACACTTGCAAAATTCTCAAATACAATAGAAACTCGCATCAGAAGCCTTACAGAAAGATACTCAAACGAGAAATGAAAAGATACACAATTGGAATAGTAAAGATACGCAAACGATGTAAAGATACTCAGTTTGAAAGAAACACACTCCCACACATGGAAAACTCTCAAATACAATAAAAACTCGCATCAGAAGCCTTACAGAAAGATACTCAAACGAGAAATGAAAAGATACACAATTGGAATAGTAAAGATACGCAAACGATGTAAAGATACTCAGTTAGAAAGAAACACACTCCCACACTTGCAAAACTCTCAAATTCAATAGAAACTCGCATCAGAAAGCCTTACAGAAAGATACTCAAACGAGAAATGAAAAGATACACAATTGGAATCGTAAAGATACGCAAACGATGTAAAGATACTCAGTTTGAAAGAAACACACTCCCACACTTGTAAAACTCTCAAATACAATAGAAACTCGCATCAGAAGCCTTACAGAAAGATACTCAAACGAGAAATGAAAAGATACACAATTGGAATAGTAAAGATACGCAAACGATGTAAAGATACTCAGTTTGAAAGAAACACACTCCCACACTTGGAAAACTCTCAAATACAATACAAACTCGCATCAGAAGCCTTACAGAAAGATACTCAATCGAGAAATGAAAAGATACACAATTGGAATAGTAAAGTTACGCAAACGATGTAAAGATACACAATTGGAATAGTAAAGATACGCAAACGATGTATAGATACTCAGTTTGAATGAATCACACTCCCACACTTGCAAAACTCTCAAATACAATAAAAACTCGCATCAGAAGCCTTACAGAAAGATACTCAAACGAGAAATGAAAAGATACACAATTGGAATAGTAAAGATACGCAAACGATGTAAAGATACTCAGTTTGAAAGAAACACACTCCCACACTTGGAAAACTCTCAAATACAATACAAACTCGCATCAGAAGCCTTACAGAAAGATACTCAAACGAGAAATGAAAAGATACACAATTGGAATAGTAAAGATACGCAAACGATGTAAAGATACACAATTGGAATAGTAAAGATACGCAAACGATGTAAAGATACTCAGTTTGAAAGAAACACACTCCCACACTTGCAAAACTCTCAAATTCAATAGAAACTCGCATCAGAAAGCCTTACAGAAAGATACTCAAACGAGAAATGAAAAGATACACAATTGGAATCGTAAAGATACGCAAACGATGTAAAGATACTCAGTTTGAAAGAAACACACTCCCACACTTGCAAAATTCTCAAATACAATAGAAACTCGCATCAGAAGCCTTACAGAAAGATACTCAAACGAGAAATGAAAAGATACACAATTGGAATAGTAAAGATACGCAAACGATGTAAAGATACTCAGTTTGAAAGAAACACACTCCCACACATGGAAAACTCTCAAATACAATAAAAACTCGCATCAGAAGCCTTACAGAAAGATACTCAAACGAGAAATGAAAAGATACACAATTGGAATAGTAAAGATACGCAAACGATGTAAAGATACTCAGTTTGAAAGAAACACACTCCCACACTTGCAAAACTCTCAAATTCAATAGAAACTCGCATCAGAAAGCCTTACAGAAAGATACTCAAACGAGAAATGAAAAGATACACAATTGGAATCGTAAAGATACGCAAACGATGTAAAGATACTCAGTTTGAAAGAAACACACTCCCACACTTGCAAAATTCTCAAATACAATAGAAACTCGCATCAGAAGCCTTACAGAAAGATACTCAAACGAGAAATGAAAAGATACACAATTGGAATAGTAAAGATACGCAAACGATGTAAAGATACTCAGTTTGAAAGAAACACACTCCCACACTTGCAAAACTCTCAAATTCAATAGAAACTCGCATCAGAAAGCCTTACAGAAAGATACTCAAACGAGAAATGAAAAGATACACAATTGGAATCGTAAAGATACGCAAACGATGTAAAGATACTCAGTTTGAAAGAAACACACTCCCACACTTGCAAAACTCTCAAATACAATAGAAACTCGCATCAGAAGCCTTACAGAAAGATACTCAAACGAGAAATGAAAAGATACACAATTGGAATAGTAAAGATACGCAAACGATGTAAAGATACACAATTGGAATAGTAAAGATACGCAAACGATGTAAAGATACTCAGTTTGAAAGAAACACACTCCCACACTTGCAAAACTCTCAAATTCAATAGAAACTCGCATCAGAAAGCCTTACAGAAAGATACTCAAACGAGAAATGAAAAGATACACAATTGGAATCGTAAAGATACGCAAACGATGTAAAGATACTCAGTTTGAAAGAAACACACTCCCACACTTGCAAAATTCTCAAATACAATAGAAACTCGCATCAGAAGCCTTACAGAAAGATACTCAAACGAGAAATGAAAAGATACACAATTGGAATAGTAAAGATACGCAAACGATGTAAAGATACTCAGTTTGAAAGAAACACACTCCCACACTTGCAAAACTCTCAAATTCAATAGAAACTCGCATCAGAAAGCCTTACAGAAAGATACTCAAACGAGAAATGAAAAGATACACAATTGGAATCGTAAAGATACGCAAACGATGTAAAGATACTCAGTTTGAAAGAAACACACTCCCACACTTGCAAAACTCTCAAATACAATAGAAACTCGCATCAGAAGCCTTACAGAAAGATACTCAAACGAGAAATGAAAAGATACACAATTGGAATAGTAAAGATACGCAAACGATGTAAAGATACACAATTGGAATAGTAAAGATACGCAAACGATGTAAAGATACTCAGTTTGAAAGAAACACACTCCCACACTTGCAAAACTCTCAAATTCAATAGAAACTCGCATCAGAAAGCCTTACAGAAAGATACTCAAACGAGAAATGAAAAGATACACAATTGGAATCGTAAAGATACGCAAACGATGTAAAGATACTCAGTTTGAATGAATCACACTCCCACACTTGCAAAACTCTCAAATACAATAAAAACTCGCATCAGAAGCCTTACAGAAAGATACTCAAACGAGAAATGAAAAGATACACAATTGGAATAGTAAAGATACGCAAACGATGTAAAGATACTCAGTTTGAAAGAAACACACTCCCACACTTGGAAAACTCTCAAATACAATACAAACTCGCATCAGAAGCCTTACAGAAAGATACTCAAACGAGAAATGAAAAGATACACAATTGGAATAGTAAAGATACGCAAACGATGTAAAGATACACAATTGGAATAGTAAAGATACGCAAACGATGTAAAGATACTCAGTTTGAAAGAAACACACTCCCACACTTGCAAAACTCTCAAATTCAATAGAAACTCGCATCAGAAAGCCTTACAGAAAGATACTCAAACGAGAAATGAAAAGATACACAATTGGAATCGTAAAGATACGCAAACGATGTAAAGATACTCAGTTTGAAAGAAACACACTCCCACACTTGCAAAATTCTCAAATACAATAGAAACTCGCATCAGAAGCCTTACAGAAAGATACTCAAACGAGAAATGAAAAGATACACAATTGGAATAGTAAAGATACGCAAACGATGTAAAGATACTCAGTTTGAAAGAAACACACTCCCACACATGGAAAACTCTCAAATACAATAAAAACTCGCATCAGAAGCCTTACAGAAAGATACTCAAACGAGAAATGAAAAGATACACAATTGGAATAGTAAAGATACGCAAACGATGTAAAGATACTCAGTTTGAAAGAAACACACTCCCACACTTGCAAAACTCTCAAATTCAATAGAAACTCGCATCAGAAAGCCTTACAGAAAGATACTCAAACGAGAAATGAAAAGATACACAATTGGAATCGTAAAGATACGCAAACGATGTAAAGATACTCAGTTTGAAAGAAACACACTCCCACACTTGCAAAATTCTCAAATACAATAGAAACTCGCATCAGAAGCCTTACAGAAAGATACTCAAACGAGAAATGAAAAGATACACAATTGGAATAGTAAAGATACGCAAACGATGTAAAGATACTCAGTTTGAAAGAAACACACTCCCACACTTGCAAAACTCTCAAATTCAATAGAAACTCGCATCAGAAAGCCTTACAGAAAGATACTCAAACGAGAAATGAAAAGATACACAATTGGAATCGTAAAGATACGCAAACGATGTAAAGATACTCAGTTTGAAAGAAACACACTCCCACACTTGCAAAACTCTCAAATACAATAGAAACTCGCATCAGAAGCCTTACAGAAAGATACTCAAACGAGAAATGAAAAGATACACAATTGGAATAGTAAAGATACGCAAACGATGTAAAGATACACAATTGGAATAGTAAAGATACGCAAACGATGTAAAGATACTCAGTTTGAAAGAAACACACTCCCACACTTGCAAAACTCTCAAATTCAATAGAAACTCGCATCAGAAAGCCTTACAGAAAGATACTCAAACGAGAAATGAAAAGATACACAATTGGAATCGTAAAGATACGCAAACGATGTAAAGATACTCAGTTTGAAAGAAACACACTCCCACACTTGCAAAATTCTCAAATACAATAGAAACTCGCATCAGAAGCCTTACAGAAAGATACTCAATCGAGAAATGAAAAGATACACAATTGGAATAGTAAAGTTACGCAAACGATGTAAAGATACACAATTGGAATAGTAAAGATACGCAAACGATGTATAGATACTCAGTTTGAATGAATCACACTCCCACACTTGCAAAACTCTCAAATACAATAAAAACTCGCATCAGAAGCCTTACAGAAAGATACTCAAACGAGAAATGAAAAGATACACAATTGGAATAGTAAAGATACGCAAACGATGTAAATATACTCTGTTTGAAAGATACACACTCCCACACTTGGAAAACTCTCAAATACAATACAAACTCGCATCAGAAGCCTTACAGAAAGATACTCAAACGAGAAATGAAAAGATACACAATTGGAATAGTAAAGATACGCAAACGATGTAAAGATACACAATTGGAATAGTAAAGATACGCAAACGATGTAAAGATACTCAGTTTGAAAGAAACACACTCCCACACTTGCAAAACTCTCAAATTCAATAGAAACTCGCATCAGAAAGCCTTACAGAAAGATACTCAAACGAGAAATGAAAAGATACACAATTGGAATCGTAAAGATACGCAAACGATGTAAAGATACTCAGTTTGAAAGAAACACACTCCCACACTTGCAAAATTCTCAAATACAATAGAAACTCGCATCAGAAGCCTTACAGAAAGATACTCAAACGAGAAATGAAAAGATACACAATTGGAATAGTAAAGATACGCAAACGATGTAAAGATACTCAGTTTGAAAGAAACACACTCCCACACATGGAAAACTCTCAAATACAATAAAAACTCGCATCAGAAGCCTTACAGAAAGATACTCAAACGAGAAATGAAAAGATACACAATTGGAATAGTAAAGATACGCAAACGATGTAAAGATACTCAGTTTGAAAGAAACACACTCCCACACATGGAAAACTCTCAAATACAATAAAAACTCGCATCAGAAGCCTTACAGAAAGATACTCAAACGAGAAATGAAAAGATACACAATTGGAATAGTAAAGATACGCAAACGATGTAAAGATACTCAGTTTGAAAGAAACACACTCCCACACTTGCAAAACTCTCAAATTCAATAGAAACTCGCATCAGAAAGCCTTACAGAAAGATACTCAAACGAGAAATGAAAAGATACACAATTGGAATCGTAAAGATACGCAAACGATGTAAAGATACTCAGTTTGAAAGAAACACACTCCCACACTTGCAAAACTCTCAAATACAATAGAAACTCGCATCAGAAGCCTTACAGAAAGATACTCAAACGAGAAATGAAAAGATACACAATTGGAATAGTAAAGATACGCAAACGATGTAAAGATACACAATTGGAATAGTAAAGATACGCAAACGATGTAAAGATACTCAGTTTGAAAGAAACACACTCCCACACTTGCAAAACTCTCAAATTCAATAGAAACTCGCATCAGAAAGCCTTACAGAAAGATACTCAAACGAGAAATGAAAAGATACACAATTGGAATCGTAAAGATACGCAAACGATGTAAAGATACTCAGTTTGAAAGAAACACACTCCCACACTTGCAAAATTCTCAAATACAATAGAAACTCGCATCAGAAGCCTTACAGAAAGATACTCAAACGAGAAATGAAAAGATACACAATTGGAATAGTAAAGATACGCAAACGATGTAAAGATACTCAGTTTGAAAGAAACACACTCCCACACTTGCAAAACTCTCAAATACAATAGAAACTCGCATCAGAAGCCTTACAGAAAGATACTCAAACGAGAAATGAAAAGATACACAATTGGAATAGTAAAGATACGCAAACGATGTAAAGATACACAATTGGAATAGTAAAGATACGCAAACGATGTAAAGATACTCAGTTTGAAAGAAACACACTCCCACACTTGCAAAACTCTCAAATTCAATAGAAACTCGCATCAGAAAGCCTTACAGAAAGATACTCAAACGAGAAATGAAAAGATACACAATTGGAATCGTAAAGATACGCAAACGATGTAAAGATACTCAGTTTGAAAGAAACACACTCCCACACTTGCAAAACTCTCAAATACAATAGAAACTCGCATCAGAAGCCTTACAGAAAGATACTCAAACGAGAATGAAAAGATACACAATTGGAATAGTAAAGATACGCAAACGATGTAAAGATACTCAGTTTGAAAGAAACACACTCCCACACTTGCAAAACTCTCAAATTCAATAGAAACTCGCATCAGAAAGCCTTACAGAAAGATACTCAAACGAGAAATGAAAAGATACACAATTGGAATAGTAAAGATACGCAAACGATGTAAAGATACTCAGTTTGAAAGAAACACACTCCCACACTTGCAAAACTCTCAAATACAATAGAAACTCGCATCAGAAGCCTTACAGAAAGATACTCAAACGAGAAATGAAAAGATACACAATTGGAATAGTAAAGATACGCAAACGATGTAAAGATACACAATTGGAATAGTAAAGATACGCAAACGATGTAAAGATACTCAGTTTGAAAGAAACACACTCCCACACTTGCAAAACTCTCAAATTCAATAGAAACTCGCATCAGAAAGCCTTACAGAAAGATACTCAAACGAGAAATGAAAAGATACACAATTGGAATCGTAAAGATACGCAAACGATGTAAAGATACTCAGTTTGAATGAATCACACTCCCACACTTGCAAAACTCTCAAATACAATAAAAACTCGCATCAGAAGCCTTACAGAAAGATACTCAAACGAGAAATGAAAAGATACACAATTGGAATAGTAAAGATACGCAAACGATGTAAAGATACTCAGTTTGAAAGAAACACACTCCCACACTTGGAAAACTCTCAAATACAATACAAACTCGCATCAGAAGCCTTACAGAAAGATACTCAAACGAGAAATGAAAAGATACACAATTGGAATAGTAAAGATACGCAAACGATGTAAAGATACACAATTGGAATAGTAAAGATACGCAAACGATGTAAAGATACTCAGTTTGAAAGAAACACACTCCTACACTTGCAAAACTCTCAAATTCAATAGAAACTCGCATCAGAAAGCCTTACAGAAAGATACTCAAACGAGAAATGAAAAGATACACAATTGGAATCGTAAAGATACGCAAACGATGTAAAGATACTCAGTTTGAAAGAAACACACTCCCACACTTGCAAAATTCTCAAATACAATAGAAACTCGCATCAGAAGCCTTACAGAAAGATACTCAAACGAGAAATGAAAAGATACACAATTGGAATAGTAAAGATACGCAAACGATGTAAAGATACTCAGTTTGAAAGAAACACACTCCCACACATGGAAAACTCTCAAATACAATAAAAACTCGCATCAGAAGCCTTACAGAAAGATACTCAAACGAGAAATGAAAAGATACACAATTGGAATAGTAAAGATACGCAAACGATGTAAAGATACTCAGTTTGAAAGAAACACACTCCCACACTTGCAAAACTCTCAAATTCAATAGAAACTCGCATCAGAAAGCCTTACAGAAAGATACTCAAACGAGAAATGAAAAGATACACAATTGGAATCGTAAAGATACGCAAACGATGTAAAGATACTCAGTTTGAAAGAAACACACTCCCACACTTGCAAAATTCTCAAATACAATAGAAACTCGCATCAGAAGCCTTACAGAAAGATACTCAAACGAGAAATGAAAAGATACACAATTGGAATAGTAAAGATACGCAAACGATGTAAAGATACTCAGTTTGAAAGAAACACACTCCCACACTTGCAAAACTCTCAAATTCAATAGAAACTCGCATCAGAAAGCCTTACAGAAAGATACTCAAACGAGAAATGAAAAGATACACAATTGGAATCGTAAAGATACGCAAACGATGTAAAGATACTCAGTTTGAAAGAAACACACTCCCACACTTGCAAAACTCTCAAATACAATAGAAACTCGCATCAGAAGCCTTACAGAAAGATACTCAAACGAGAAATGAAAAGATACACAATTGGAATAGTAAAGATACGCAAACGATGTAAAGATACACAATTGGAATAGTAAAGATACGCAAACGATGTAAAGATACTCAGTTTGAAAGAAACACACTCCCACACTTGCAAAACTCTCAAATTCAATAGAAACTCGCATCAGAAAGCCTTACAGAAAGATACTCAAACGAGAAATGAAAAGATACACAATTGGAATCGTAAAGATACGCAAACGATGTAAAGATACTCAGTTTGAAAGAAACACACTCCCACACTTGCAAAATTCTCAAATACAATAGAAACTCGCATCAGAAGCCTTACAGAAAGATACTCAATCGAGAAATGAAAAGATACACAATTGGAATAGTAAAGTTACGCAAACGATGTAAAGATACACAATTGGAATAGTAAAGATACGCAAACGATGTATAGATACTCAGTTTGAATGAATCACACTCCCACACTTGCAAAACTCTCAAATACAATAAAAACTCGCATCAGAAGCCTTACAGAAAGATACTCAAACGAGAAATGAAAAGATACACAATTGGAATAGTAAAGATACGCAAACGATGTAAAGATACTCAGTTTGAAAGAAACACACTCCCACACTTGGAAAACTCTCAAATACAATACAAACTCGCATCAGAAGCCTTACAGAAAGATACTCAAACGAGAAATGAAAAGATACACAATTGGAATAGTAAAGATACGCAAACGATGTAAAGATACACAATTGGAATAGTAAAGATACGCAAACGATGTAAAGATACTCAGTTTGAAAGAAACACACTCCCACACTTGCAAAACTCTCAAATTCAATAGAAACTCGCATCAGAAAGCCTTACAGAAAGATACTCAAACGAGAAATGAAAAGATACACAATTGGAATCGTAAAGATACGCAAACGATGTAAAGATACTCAGTTTGAAAGAAACACACTCCACACTTGCAAAATTCTCAAATACAATAGAAACTCGCATCAGAAGCCTTACAGAAAGATACTCAAACGAGAAATGAAAAGATACACAATTGGAATAGTAAAGATACGCAAACGATGTAAAGATACTCAGTTTGAAAGAAACACACTCCCACACATGGAAAACTCTCAAATACAATAAAAACTCGCATCAGAAGCCTTACAGAAAGATACTCAAACGAGAAATGAAAAGATACACAATTGGAATAGTAAAGATACGCAAACGATGTAAAGATACTCAGTTTGAAAGAAACACACTCCCACACTTGCAAAACTCTCAAATTCAATAGAAACTCGCATCAGAAAGCCTTACAGAAAGATACTCAAACGAGAAATGAAAAGATACACAATTGGAATCGTAAAGATACGCAAACGATGTAAAGATACTCAGTTTGAAAGAAACACACTCCCACACTTGCAAAATTCTCAAATACAATAGAAACTCGCATCAGAAGCCTTACAGAAAGATACTCAAACGAGAAATGAAAAGATACACAATTGGAATAGTAAAGATACGCAAACGATGTAAAGATACTCAGTTTGAAAGAAACACACTCCCACACTTGCAAAACTCTCAAATTCAATAGAAACTCGCATCAGAAAGCCTTACAGAAAGATACTCAAACGAGAAATGAAAAGATACACAATTGGAATCGTAAAGATACGCAAACGATGTAAAGATACTCAGTTTGAAAGAAACACACTCCCACACTTGCAAAACTCTCAAATACAATAGAAACTCGCATCAGAAGCCTTACAGAAAGATACTCAAACGAGAAATGAAAAGATACACAATTGGAATAGTAAAGATACGCAAACGATGTAAAGATACACAATTGGAATAGTAAAGATACGCAAACGATGTAAAGATACTCAGTTTGAAAGAAACACACTCCCACACTTGCAAAACTCTCAAATTCAATAGAAACTCGCATCAGAAAGCCTTACAGAAAGATACTCAAACGAGAAATGAAAAGATACACAATTGGAATCGTAAAGATACGCAAACGATGTAAAGATACTCAGTTTGAAAGAAACACACTCCCACACTTGCAAAATTCTCAAATACAATAGAAACTCGCATCAGAAGCCTTACAGAAAGATACTCAAACGAGAAATGAAAAGATACACAATTGGAATAGTAAAGATACGCAAACGATGTAAAGATACTCAGTTTGAAAGAAACACACTCCCACACTTGGAAAAACTCTCAAATACAATACAAACTCGCATCAGAAGCCTTACAGAAAGATACTCAAACGAGAAATGAAAAGATACACAATTGGAATAGTAAAGATACGCAAACGATGTAAAGATACACAATTGGAATAGTAAAGATACGCAAACGATGTAAAGATACTCAGTTTGAAAGAAACACACTCCCACACTTGCAAAACTCTCAAATTCAATAGAAACTCGCATCAGAAAGCCTTACAGAAAGATACTCAAACGAGAAATGAAAAGATACACAATTGGAATCGTAAAGATACGCAAACGATGTAAAGATACTCAGTTTGAAAGAAACACACTCCCACACTTGCAAAATTCTCAAATACAATAGAAACTCGCATCAGAAGCCTTACAGAAAGATACTCAAACGAGAAATGAAAAGATACACAATTGGAATAGTAAAGATACGCAAACGATGTAAAGATACTCAGTTTGAAAGAAACACACTCCCACACATGGAAAACTCTCAAATACAATAAAAACTCGCATCAGAAGCCTTACAGAAAGATACTCAAACGAGAAATGAAAAGATACACAATTGGAATAGTAAAGATACGCAAACGATGTAAAGATACTCAGTTTGAAAGAAACACACTCCCACACTTGCAAAA
This sequence comes from Argentina anserina, assembly GCF_933775445.1. Lineage (NCBI taxonomy): Eukaryota > Viridiplantae > Streptophyta > Magnoliopsida > Rosales > Rosaceae > Argentina > Argentina anserina. The sequence goes on along the minus strand of NW_026089508.1, from coordinate 308 downwards.
CTCTCAAATTCAATAGAAACTCGCATCAGAAAGCCTTACAGAAAGATACTCAAACGAGAAATGAAAAGATACACAATTGGAATCGTAAAGATACGCAAACGATGTAAAGATACTCAGTTTGAAAGAAACACACTCCCACACTTGCAAAATTCTCAAATACAATAGAAACTCGCATCAGAAGCCTTACAGAAAGATACTCAAACGAGAAATGAAAAGATACACAATTGGAATAGTAAAGATACGCAAACGATGTAAAGATACTCAGTTTGAAAGAAACACACTCCCACACTTGCAAAACTCTCAAATTC
>NW_026089507.1:477500-497260 GCF_933775445.1 Argentina anserina | reverse complement strand
CTTACAGAAAGATACGCAAACGATGTAAAGATACACAATTGGAATAGTAAAGATACGCAAACGATGTAAAGATACTCAGTTTGAAAGAAACACACTCCCACACTTGCAAAACTCTCAAATACAATAGAAACTCGCATCAGAAGCCTTACAGAAAGTTACTCAAACGAGAAATGAAAAGATACACAATTGGAATAGTAAAGATACGCAAACGATGTAAAGATGCACAATTGGAATAGTAAAGATAGGCAAACGATGTAAAGATACTCAGTTTGAAAGAAACACACTCCCACACTTGGAAAACTCTCAAATTCAATAGAAACTCGCATCAGAAAGCCTTACAGAAAGATACTCAAACGAGAAATGAAAAGATACACAATTGAAATAGTAAAGTTACGGAAACGATGTAAAGATACACAATTGGAATAGTAAACATACGCAAACGATGTAAAGATACTCAGTTTGAAAGAAACACACTCCCACACTTGCAAAACTCTCAAATCCAATAGAAACTCGCATCAGAAGCCTTACAGAAAGATACTCAAACGAGAAATGAAAAGATACACAATTGGAATAGTAAAGATACGCAAACGATGTAAATATACTCAGTTTGAAAGAAACACACTCCCACACTTGCAAAACTCTCAAATTCAATAGAAACTCGCATCAGAAAGCCTTACAGAAAGATACTCAAACGAGAAATGAAAAGATACACAATTGAAATAGTAAAGATACGGAAACGATGTAAAGATACACAATTGGAATAGTAAACATACGCAAACGATGTAAAGATACTCAGTTTGAAAGAAACACACTCCCACACTTGCAAAACTCTCAAATCCAATAGAAACTCGCATCAGAAGCCTTACAGAAAGATACTCAAACGAGAAATGAAAAGATACACAATTGGAATAGTAAAGATACGCAAACGATGTAAATATACTCAGTTTGAAAGAAACACACTCCCACACTTGCAAAACTCTCAAATTCAATAGACACTCGCATCAGAAAGCCTTACAGAAATATACTCAAACGAGAAATGAAAAGATACACAATTGGAATAGATTTATACGCAAACGATGTAAAGATACACAATTGGAATAGTAAAGATACGCAAACTATGTAAAGATACTCAGTTTGAAAGAAACACACTCCCACACTTGCAAAACTCTCAAATTCAATAGAAACTCGCATCAGAAAGCCTTACAGAAAGATACTCAAACGAGAAATGAAAAGATACACAATTGGAATAGTAAAGATACGCAAACGATGTAAAGATACACAATTGGAATAGTAAAGATACGCAAACGATGTAAAGATACACAATTGGAATAGTAAAGATACGCAAACGATGTAAAGATACTCAGTTTGAAAGAAACACACTCCCACACTTGCAAAACTCTCAAATACAATAGAAACTCGCATCAGAAGCCTTACAGAAAGTTACTCAAACGAGAAATGAAAAGATACACAATTGGAATAGTAAAGATACGCAAACGATGTAAAGATACACAATTGGAATAGTAAAGATACGCAAACGATGTAAAGATACTCAGTTTAAAAGAAACACACTCGCACACTTACAAAACTCTCAAATTCAATAGAAACTCGCATCAGAAAGCCTTACAGAAAGATACTCAAACGAGAAATCAAAAGATACACAATTGGAATAGTAAAGATACGCAAACGATGTAAAGATACACAATTGGAATAGTAAAGATACGCAAACTATGTAAAGATACTCAGTTTGAAAGAAACACACTCCCACACTTGCAAAACTCTCAAATTCAATAGAAACTCGCATCAGAAAGCCTTACAGAAAGATACTCAAACGAGAAATGAAAAGATACACAATTGGAATAGTAAAGATACGCAAACGATGTAAAGATACACAATTAGAATAGTAAAGATACGCAAACGATGTAAATATACTCAGTTTGAAAGAAACACACTCCCACACTTGCAAAACTCTCAAATTCAATAGAAACTCGCATCAGAAAGCCTTACAGAAAGATACTCAAACGAGAAATGAAAAGATACACAATTAGAATAGTAAAGATACGCAAACGATGTAAATATACTCAGTTTGAAAGAAACACACTCCCACACTTGCAAAACTCTCAAATTCAATAGAAACTCGCATCAGAAAGCCTTACAGATAGATACTCAAACGAGAAATGAAAAGATACACAATTAGAATAGTAAAGATACGCAAACGATGTAAATATACTCAGTTTGAAAGAAACACACTCCCACACTTGCAAAACTCTCAAATTCAATAGAAACTCGCATCAGAAAGCCTTACAGATAGATACTCAAACGAGAAATCAAAAGATACACAATTGGAATAGTAAAGATACGCAAACGATGTAAAGATACACAATTGGAATAGTAAAGATACGCAAACTATGTAAAGATACTCAGTTTGAAAGAAACACACTCCCACACTTGCAAAACTCTCAAATTCAATAGAAACTCGCATCAGAAAGCCTTACAGAAAGATACTCAAACGAGGAATGAAAAGATACACAATTGGAATAGTAAAGATACGCAAACGATGTAAAGATACACAATTAGAATAGTAAAGATACGCAAACGATGTAAATATACTCAGTTTGAAAGAAACACACTCCCACACTTGCAAAACTCTCAAATTCAATAGAAACTCGCATCAGAAAGCCTTACAGAAAGATACTCAAACGAGAAATGAAAAGATACACAATTAGAATAGTAAAGATACGCAAACGATGTAAATATACTCAGTTTGAAAGAAACACACTCCCACCCTTGCAAAACTCTCAAATTCAATAGAAACTCGCATCAGAAAGCCTTACAGATAGATACTCAAACGAGAAATGAAAAGATACACAATTGGAATAGTAAAGATACGCAAACGATGTAAAGATACTCAGTTTGAAAGAAACACACTCCCACACTTGCAAAACTCTCAAATCCAATAGAAACTCGCATCAGAAGCCTTACAGAAAGATACTCAAACGAGAAATGAAAAGATACACAATTAGAATAGTAAAGATACGCAAACGATGTAAATATACTCAGTTTGAAAGAAACACACTCCCACACTTGCAAAACTCTCAAATTCAATAGAAACTCGCATCAGAAAGCCTTACAGAAAGATACTCAAACGACAAATGAAAAGATACACAATTGGAATAGTAAAGATACGCAAACGATGTAAAGATACACAATTGGAATAGTAAAGATACGCAAACGATGCAAAGATACTCAGTTTGAAAGCAACACACTCCCACACCTGCAAAACTCTCAAATACAATAGAAACTCGCATCAGAAGCCTTACAGAAAGATACTCAATCGAGAAATGAAAAGATACAGAATTGGAATAGTAAAGATACGCAAACGATGTAAAGATACACAATTGGAATAGTAAAGATACGCAAACGATGTAAAGATACACAATTGGAATAGTAAAGATACGCAAACGATGTAAATATACTCAGTTTGAAAGAAACACACTCCCACACTTGCAAAACTCTCAAATTCAATAGACACTCGCATCAGAAAGCCTTACAGAAATATACTCAAACGAGAAATGAAAAGATACACAATTGGAATAGATTTATACGCAAACGATGTAAAGATACACAATTGGAATAGTAAAGATACGCAAACTATGTAAAGATACTCAGTTTGAAAGAAACACACTCCCACACTTGCAAAACTCTCAAATTCAATAGAAACTCGCATCAGAAAGCCTTACAGAAAGATACTCAAACGAGAAATGAAAAGATACACAATTGGAATAGTAAAGATACGCAAACGATGTAAAGATACACAATTGGAATAGTAAAGATACGCAAACGATGTAAAGATACACAATTGGAATAGTAAAGATACGCAAACGATGTAAAGATACACAATTGGAATAGTAAAGATACGCAAACGATGTAAAGATACTCAGTTTGAAAGAAACACACTCCCACACTTGCAAAACTCTCAAATACAATAGAAACTCGCATCAGAAGCCTTACAGAAAGTTACTCAAACGAGAAATGAAAAGATACACAATTGGAATAGTAAAGATACGCAAACGATGTAAAGATACACAATTGGAATAGTAAAGATACGCAAACGATGTAAAGATACTCAGTTTAAAAGAAACACACTCGCACACTTACAAAACTCTCAAATTCAATAGAAACTCGCATCAGAAAGCCTTACAGAAAGATACTCAAACGAGAAATCAAAAGATACACAATTGGAATAGTAAAGATACGCAAACGATGTAAATATACTCAGTTTGAAAGAAACACACTCCCACACTTGCAAAACTCTCAAATTCAATAGACACTCGCATCAGAAAGCCTTACAGAAATATACTCAAACGAGAAATGAAAAGATACACAATTGGAATAGATTTATACGCAAACGATGTAAAGATACACAATTGGAATAGTAAAGATACGCAAACTATGTAAAGATACTCAGTTTGAAAGAAACACACTCCCACACTTGCAAAACTCTCAAATTCAATAGAAACTCGCATCAGAAAGCCTTACAGAAAGATACTCAAACGAGAAATGAAAAGATACACAATTGGAATAGTAAAGATACGCAAACGATGTAAAGATACACAATTGGAATAGTAAAGATACGCAAACGATGTAAAGATACACAATTGGAATAGTAAAGATACGCAAACGATGTAAAGATACTCAGTTTGAAAGAAACACACTCCCACACTTGCAAAACTCTCAAATACAATAGAAACTCGCATCAGAAGCCTTACAGAAAGTTACTCAAACGAGAAATGAAAAGATACACAATTGGAATAGTAAAGATACGCAAACGATGTAAAGATACACAATTGGAATAGTAAAGATACGCAAACGATGTAAAGATACTCAGTTTAAAAGAAACACACTCGCACACTTACAAAACTCTCAAATTCAATAGAAACTCGCATCAGAAAGCCTTACAGAAAGATACTCAAACGAGAAATCAAAAGATACACAATTGGAATAGTAAAGATACGCAAACGATGTAAAGATACACAATTGGAATAGTAAAGATACGCAAACTATGTAAAGATACTCAGTTTGAAAGAAACACACTCCCACACTTGCAAAACTCTCAAATTCAATAGAAACTCGCATCAGAAAGCCTTACAGAAAGATACTCAAACGAGAAATGAAAAGATACACAATTGGAATAGTAAAGATACGCAAACGATGTAAAGATACACAATTAGAATAGTAAAGATACGCAAACGATGTAAATATACTCAGTTTGAAAGAAACACACTCCCACACTTGCAAAACTCTCAAATTCAATAGAAACTCGCATCAGAAAGCCTTACAGAAAGATACTCAAACGAGAAATGAAAAGATACACAATTAGAATAGTAAAGATACGCAAACGATGTAAATATACTCAGTTTGAAAGAAACACACTCCCACACTTGCAAAACTCTCAAATTCAATAGAAACTCGCATCAGAAAGCCTTACAGATAGATACTCAAACGAGAAATGAAAAGATACACAATTAGAATAGTAAAGATACGCAAACGATGTAAATATACTCAGTTTGAAAGAAACACACTCCCACACTTGCAAAACTCTCAAATTCAATAGAAACTCGCATCAGAAAGCCTTACAGATAGATACTCAAACGAGAAATCAAAAGATACACAATTGGAATAGTAAAGATACGCAAACGATGTAAAGATACACAATTGGAATAGTAAAGATACGCAAACTATGTAAAGATACTCAGTTTGAAAGAAACACACTCCCACACTTGCAAAACTCTCAAATTCAATAGAAACTCGCATCAGAAAGCCTTACAGAAAGATACTCAAACGAGGAATGAAAAGATACACAATTGGAATAGTAAAGATACGCAAACGATGTAAAGATACACAATTAGAATAGTAAAGATACGCAAACGATGTAAATATACTCAGTTTGAAAGAAACACACTCCCACACTTGCAAAACTCTCAAATTCAATAGAAACTCGCATCAGAAAGCCTTACAGAAAGATACTCAAACGAGAAATGAAAAGATACACAATTAGAATAGTAAAGATACGCAAACGATGTAAATATACTCAGTTTGAAAGAAACACACTCCCACCCTTGCAAAACTCTCAAATTCAATAGAAACTCGCATCAGAAAGCCTTACAGATAGATACTCAAACGAGAAATGAAAAGATACACAATTGGAATAGTAAAGATACGCAAACGATGTAAAGATACTCAGTTTGAAAGAAACACACTCCCACACTTGCAAAACTCTCAAATCCAATAGAAACTCGCATCAGAAGCCTTACAGAAAGATACTCAAACGAGAAATGAAAAGATACACAATTAGAATAGTAAAGATACGCAAACGATGTAAATATACTCAGTTTGAAAGAAACACACTCCCACACTTGCAAAACTCTCAAATTCAATAGAAACTCGCATCAGAAAGCCTTACAGAAAGATACTCAAACGACAAATGAAAAGATACACAATTGGAATAGTAAAGATACGCAAACGATGTAAAGATACACAATTGGAATAGTAAAGATACGCAAACGATGCAAAGATACTCAGTTTGAAAGCAACACACTCCCACACCTGCAAAACTCTCAAATACAATAGAAACTCGCATCAGAAGCCTTACAGAAAGATACTCAATCGAGAAATGAAAAGATACAGAATTGGAATAGTAAAGATACGCAAACGATGTAAAGATACACAATTGGAATAGTAAAGATACGCAAACGATGTAAAGATACACAATTGAAATAGTAAAGATACGCAAACGATGTAAATATACTCAGTTTGAAAGAAACACACTCCCACACTTGCAAAACTCTCAAATTCAATAGACACTCGCATCAGAAAGCCTTACAGAAATATACTCAAACGAGAAATGAAAAGATACACAATTGGAATAGATTTATACGCAAACGATGTAAAGATACACAATTGGAATAGTAAAGATACGCAAACTATGTAAAGATACTCAGTTTGAAAGAAACACACTCCCACACTTGCAAAACTCTCAAATTCAATAGAAACTCGCATCAGAAAGCCTTACAGAAAGATACTCAAACGAGAAATGAAAAGATACACAATTGGAATAGTAAAGATACGCAAACGATGTAAAGATACACAATTGGAATAGTAAAGATACGCAAACGATGTAAAGATACACAATTGGAATAGTAAAGATACGCAAACGATGTAAAGATACACAATTGGAATAGTAAAGATACGCAAACGATGTAAAGATACTCAGTTTGAAAGAAACACACTCCCACACTTGCAAAACTCTCAAATACAATAGAAACTCGCATCAGAAGCCTTACAGAAAGTTACTCAAACGAGAAATGAAAAGATACACAATTGGAATAGTAAAGATACGCAAACGATGTAAAGATACACAATTGGAATAGTAAAGATACGCAAACGATGTAAAGATACTCAGTTTAAAAGAAACACACTCGCACACTTACAAAACTCTCAAATTCAATAGAAACTCGCATCAGAAAGCCTTACAGAAAGATACTCAAACGAGAAATCAAAAGATACACAATTGGAATAGTAAAGATACGCAAACGATGTAAAGATACACAATTGGAATAGTAAAGATACGGAAACGATGTAAAGATACACAATTGGAATAGTAAAGAAACGCAAACGATGTAAAGATACTCAGTTTGAAAGAAACACACTCCCACACTTGCAAAACTCTCAAATCCAATAGAAACTCGCATCAGAAGCCTTACAGAAAGATACTCAAACGAGAAATGAAAAGATACACAATTGAAATAGTAAAGATACGGAAACGATGTAAAGATACACAATTGGAATAGTAAACATACGCAAACGATGTAAAGATACTCAGTTTGAAAGAAACACACTCCCACACTTGCAAAACTCTCAAATCCAATAGAAACTCGCATCAGAAGCCTTACAGAAAGATACTCAAACGAGAAATGAAAAGATACACAATTGGAATAGTAAAGATACGCAAACGATGTAAATATACTCAGTTTGAAAGAAACACACTCCCACACTTGCAAAACTCTCAAATTCAATAGACACTCGCATCAGAAAGCCTTACAGAAATATACTCAAACGAGAAATGAAAAGATACACAATTGGAATAGATTTATACGCAAACGATGTAAAGATACACAATTGGAATAGTAAAGATACGCAAACTATGTAAAGATACTCAGTTTGAAAGAAACACACTCCCACACTTGCAAAACTCTCAAATTCAATAGAAACTCGCATCAGAAAGCCTTACAGAAAGATACTCAAACGAGAAATGAAAAGATACACAATTGGAATAGTAAAGATACGCAAACGATGTAAAGATACACAATTGGAATAGTAAAGATACGCAAACGATGTAAAGATACACAATTGGAATAGTAAAGATACGCAAACGATGTAAAGATACACAATTGGAATAGTAAAGATACGCAAACGATGTAAAGATACTCAGTTTGAAAGAAACACACTCCCACACTTGCAAAACTCTCAAATACAATAGAAACTCGCATCAGAAGCCTTACAGAAAGTTACTCAAACGAGAAATGAAAAGATACACAATTGGAATAGTAAAGATACGCAAACGATGTAAAGATACACAATTGGAATAGTAAAGATACGCAAACGATGTAAAGATACTCAGTTTAAAAGAAACACACTCGCACACTTACAAAACTCTCAAATTCAATAGAAACTCGCATCAGAAAGCCTTACAGAAAGATACTCAAACGAGAAATCAAAAGATACACAATTGGAATAGTAAAGATACGCAAACGATGTAAAGATACACAATTGGAATAGTAAAGATACGCAAACTATGTAAAGATACTCAGTTTGAAAGAAACACACTCCCACACTTGCAAAACTCTCAAATTCAATAGAAACTCGCATCAGAAAGCCTTACAGAAAGATACTCAAACGAGAAATGAAAAGATACACAATTGGAATAGTAAAGATACGCAAACGATGTAAAGATACACAATTAGAATAGTAAAGATACGCAAACGATGTAAATATACTCAGTTTGAAAGAAACACACTCCCACACTTGCAAAACTCTCAAATTCAATAGAAACTCGCATCAGAAAGCCTTACAGAAAGATACTCAAACGAGAAATGAAAAGATACACAATTAGAATAGTAAAGATACGCAAACGATGTAAATATACTCAGTTTGAAAGAAACACACTCCCACACTTGCAAAACTCTCAAATTCAATAGAAACTCGCATCAGAAAGCCTTACAGATAGATACTCAAACGAGAAATGAAAAGATACACAATTAGAATAGTAAAGATACGCAAACGATGTAAATATACTCAGTTTGAAAGAAACACACTCCCACACTTGCAAAACTCTCAAATTCAATAGAAACTCGCATCAGAAAGCCTTACAGATAGATACTCAAACGAGAAATCAAAAGATACACAATTGGAATAGTAAAGATACGCAAACGATGTAAAGATACACAATTGGAATAGTAAAGATACGCAAACGATGTAACGATTCGCAAACGATGTAAAGATACACAATTGGAATAGTAAAGATACGCAAACGATGTAAAGATACTCAGTTTGAAAGAAACACACTCCCACACTTGCAAAACTCTCAAATTCAATAGAAACTCGCATCAGAAAGCCTTACAGAAAGATACTCAAACGAGAAATGAAAAGATACACAATTAGAATAGTAAAGATACGCAAACGATGTAAATATACTCAGTTTGAAAGAAACACACTCCCACCCTTGCAAAACTCTCAAATTCAATAGAAACTCGCATCAGAAAGCCTTACAGATAGATACTCAAACGAGAAATGAAAAGATACACAATTGGAATAGTAAAGATACGCAAACGATGTAAAGATACTCAGTTTGAAAGAAACACACTCCCACACTTGCAAAACTCTCAAATCCAATAGAAACTCGCATCAGAAGCCTTACAGAAAGATACTCAAACGAGAAATGAAAAGATACACAATTAGAATAGTAAAGATACGCAAACGATGTAAATATACTCAGTTTGAAAGAAACACACTCCCACACTTGCAAAACTCTCAAATTCAATAGAAACTCGCATCAGAAAGCCTTACAGAAAGATACTCAAACGACAAATGAAAAGATACACAATTGGAATAGTAAAGATACGCAAACGATGTAAAGATACACAATTGGAATAGTAAAGATACGCAAACGATGCAAAGATACTCAGTTTGAAAGCAACACACTCCCACACCTGCAAAACTCTCAAATACAATAGAAACTCGCATCAGAAGCCTTACAGAAAGATACTCAATCGAGAAATGAAAAGATACAGAATTGGAATAGTAAAGATACGCAAACGATGTAAAGATACACAATTGGAATAGTAAAGATACGCAAACGATGTAAAGATACACAATTGAAATAGTAAAGATACGCAAACGATGTAAATATACTCAGTTTGAAAGAAACACACTCCCACACTTGCAAAACTCTCAAATTCAATAGAAACTCGCATCAGAAAGCCTTACAGATAGATACTCAAACGAGAAATGAAAAGATACACAATTGGAATAGTAAAGATACGCAAACGATGTAAAGATACACAATTGGAATAGTAAAGATACGGAAACGATGTAAAGATACACAATTGAAATAGTAAAGAAACGCAAACGATGTAAAGATACTCAGTTTGAAAGAAACACACTCCCACACTTGCAAAACTCTCAAATCCAATAGAAACTCGCATCAGAAGCCTTACAGAAAGATACTCAAACGAGAAATGAAAAGATACACAATTGAAATAGTAAAGATACGGAAACGATGTAAAGATACACAATTGGAATAGTAAACATACGCAAACGATGTAAAGATACTCAGTTTGAAAGAAACACACTCCCACACTTGCAAAACTCTCAAATCCAATAGAAACTCGCATCAGAAGCCTTACAGAAAGATACTCAAACGAGAAATGAAAAGATACACAATTGGAATAGTAAAGATACGCAAACGATGTAAATATACTCAGTTTGAAAGAAACACACTCCCACACTTGCAAAACTCTCAAATTCAATAGACACTCGCATCAGAAAGCCTTACAGAAATATACTCAAACGTGAAATGAAAAGATACACAATTGGAATAGATTTATACGCAAACGATGTAAAGATACACAATTGGAATAGTAAAGATACGCAAACTATGTAAAGATACTCAGTTTGAAAGAAACACACTCCCACACTTGCAAAACTCTCAAATTCAATAGAAACTCGCATCAGAAAGCCTTACAGAAAGATACTCAAACGAGAAATGAAAAGATACACAATTGGAATAGTAAAGATACGCAAACGATGTAAAGATACACAATTGGAATAGTAAAGATACGCAAACGATGTAAAGATACACAATTGGAATAGTAAAGATACGCAAACGATGTAAAGATACACAATTGGAATAGTAAAGATACGCAAACGATGTAAAGATACTCAGTTTGAAAGAAACACACTCCCACACTTGCAAAACTCTCAAATACAATAGAAACTCGCATCAGAAGCCTTACAGAAAGTTACTCAAACGAGAAATGAAAAGATACACAATTGGAATAGTAAAGATACGCAAACGATGTAAAGATACACAATTGGAATAGTAAAGATACGCAAACGATGTAAAGATACTCAGTTTAAAAGAAACACACTCGCACACTTACAAAACTCTCAAATTCAATAGAAACTCGCATCAGAAAGCCTTACAGAAAGATACTCAAACGAGAAATCAAAAGATACACAATTGGAATAGTAAAGATACGCAAACGATGTAAAGATACACAATTGGAATAGTAAAGATACGCAAACTATGTAAAGATACTCAGTTTGAAAGAAACACACTCCCACACTTGCAAAACTCTCAAATTCAATAGAAACTCGCATCAGAAAGCCTTACAGAAAGATACTCAAACGAGAAATGAAAAGATACACAATTGGAATAGTAAAGATACGCAAACGATGTAAAGATACACAATTAGAATAGTAAAGATACGCAAACGATGTAAATATACTCAGTTTGAAAGAAACACACTCCCACACTTGCAAAACTCTCAAATTCAATAGAAACTCGCATCAGAAAGCCTTACAGAAAGATACTCAAACGAGAAATGAAAAGATACACAATTAGAATAGTAAAGATACGCAAACGATGTAAATATACTCAGTTTGAAAGAAACACACTCCCACACTTGCAAAACTCTCAAATTCAATAGAAACTCGCATCAGAAAGCCTTACAGATAGATACTCAAACGAGAAATGAAAAGATACACAATTAGAATAGTAAAGATACGCAAACGATGTAAATATACTCAGTTTGAAAGAAACACACTCCCACACTTGCAAAACTCTCAAATTCAATAGAAACTCGCATCAGAAAGCCTTACAGATAGATACTCAAACGAGAAATCAAAAGATACACAATTGGAATAGTAAAGATACGCAAACGATGTAAAGATACACAATTGGAATAGTAAAGATACGCAAACTATGTAAAGATACTCAGTTTGAAAGAAACACACTCCCACACTTGCAAAACTCTCAAATTCAATAGAAACTCGCATCAGAAAGCCTTACAGAAAGATACTCAAACGAGGAATGAAAAGATACACAATTGGAATAGTAAAGATACGCAAACGATGTAAAGATACACAATTAGAATAGTAAAGATACGCAAACGATGTAAATATACTCAGTTTGAAAGAAACACACTCCCACACTTGCAAAACTCTCAAATTCAATAGAAACTCGCATCAGAAAGCCTTACAGAAAGATACTCAAACGAGAAATGAAAAGATACACAATTAGAATAGTAAAGATACGCAAACGATGTAAATATACTCAGTTTGAAAGAAACACACTCCCACCCTTGCAAAACTCTCAAATTCAATAGAAACTCGCATCAGAAAGCCTTACAGATAGATACTCAAACGAGAAATGAAAAGATACACAATTGGAATAGTAAAGATACGCAAACGATGTAAAGATACTCAGTTTGAAAGAAACACACTCCCACACTTGCAAAACTCTCAAATCCAATAGAAACTCGCATCAGAAGCCTTACAGAAAGATACTCAAACGAGAAATGAAAAGATACACAATTAGAATAGTAAAGATACGCAAACGATGTAAATATACTCAGTTTGAAAGAAACATACTCCCACACTTGCAAAACTCTCAAATTCAATAGAAACTCGCATCAGAAAGCCTTACAGAAAGATACTCAAACGACAAATGAAAAGATACACAATTGGAATAGTAAAGATACGCAAACGATGTAAAGATACACAATTGGAATAGTAAAGATACGCAAACGATGCAAAGATACTCAGTTTGAAAGCAACACACTCCCACACCTGCAAAACTCTCAAATACAATAGAAACTCGCATCAGAAGCCTTACAGAAAGATACTCAATCGAGAAATGAAAAGATACAGAATTGGAATAGTAAAGATACGCAAACGATGTAAAGATACACAATTGGAATAGTAAAGATACGCAAACGATGTAAAGATACACAATTGAAATAGTAAAGATACGCAAACGATGTATAGATACTCAGTTTGAAAGAAACACACTCCCACACTTGCAAAACTCTCAAATACAATACAAACTCGCATAAGAAGCCTTACAGAAAGATACGCAAACGATGTAAAGATACACAATTGGAATAGTAAAGATACGCAAACGATGTAAAGATACTCAGTTTGAAAGAAACACACTCCCACACTTGCAAAACTCTCAAATACAATAGAAACTCGCATCAGAAGCCTTACAGAAAGTTACTCAAACGAGAAATGAAAAGATACACAATTGGAATAGTAAAGATACGCAAACGATGTAAAGATGCACAATTGGAATAGTAAAGATAGGCAAACGATGTAAAGATACTCAGTTTGAAAGAAACACACTCCCACACTTGGAAAACTCTCAAATTCAATAGAAACTCGCATCAGAAAGCCTTACAGAAAGATACTCAAACGAGAAATGAAAAGATACACAATTCGAATAGTAAAGATACGCAAAGGATGTAAAGACACACAATTGGAATAGTAAAGATACGCAAACAATGTAAAGATACACAATTGGAATAGTAAAGATACGCAAACGATGTAAAGATACTCAGTTTGAAAGAAACACACTCCCACACTTGCAAAACTCTCAAATTCAATAGAAACTCGCATCAGAAAGCCTTACAGAAAGATACTCAAACGAGAAATGAAAAGATACACAATTGAAATAGTAAAGATACGGAAACGATGTAAAGATACACAATTGGAATAGTAAACATACGCAAACGATGTAAAGATACTCAGTTTGAAAGAAACACACTCCCACACTTGCAAAACTCTCAAATCCAATAGAAACTCGCATCAGAAGCCTTACAGAAAGATACTCAAACGAGAAATGAAAAGATACACAATTGGAATAGTAAAGATACGCAAACGATGTAAATATACTCAGTTTGAAAGAAACACACTCCCACACTTGCAAAACTCTCAAATTCAATAGACACTCGCATCAGAAAGGCTTACAGAAATATACTCAAACGAGAAATGAAAAGATACACAATTGGAATAGATTTATACGCAAACGATGTAAAGATACACAATTGGAATAGTAAAGATACGCAAACTATGTAAAGATACTCAGTTTGAAAGAAACACACTCCCACACTTGCAAAACTCTCAAATTCAATAGAAACTCGCATCAGAAAGCCTTACAGAAAGATACTCAAACGAGAAATGAAAAGATACACAATTGGAATAGTAAAGATACGCAAACGATGTAAAGATACACAATTGGAATAGTAAAGATACGCAAACGATGTAAAGATACACAATTGGAATAGTAAAGATACGCAAACGATGTAAAGATACACAATTGGAATAGTAAAGATACGCAAACGATGTAAAGATACTCAGTTTGAAAGAAACACACTCCCACACTTGCAAAACTCTCAAATACAATAGAAACTCGCATCAGAAGCCTTACAGAAAGTTACTCAAACGAGAAATGAAAAGATACACAATTGGAATAGTAAAGATACGCAAACGATGTAAAGATACACAATTGGAATAGTAAAGATACGCAAACGATGTAAAGATACTCAGTTTAAAAGAAACACACTCGCACACTTACAAAACTCTCAAATTCAATAGAAACTCGCATCAGAAAGCCTTACAGAAAGATACTCAAACGAGAAATCAAAAGATACACAATTGGAATAGTAAAGATACGCAAACGATGTAAAGATACACAATTGGAATAGTAAAGATACGCAAACTATGTAAAGATACTCAGTTTGAAAGAAACACACTCCCACACTTGCAAAACTCTCAAATTCAATAGAAACTCGCATCAGAAAGCCTTACAGAAAGATACTCAAACGAGAAATGAAAAGATACACAATTGGAATAGTAAAGATACGCAAACGATGTAAAGATACACAATTAGAATAGTAAAGATACGCAAACGATGTAAATATACTCAGTTTGAAAGAAACACACTCCCACACTTGCAAAACTCTCAAATTCAATAGAAACTCGCATCAGAAAGCCTTACAGAAAGATACTCAAACGAGAAATGAAAAGATACACAATTAGAATAGTAAAGATACGCAAACGATGTAAATATACTCAGTTTGAAAGAAACACACTCCCACACTTGCAAAACTCTCAAATTCAATAGAAACTCGCATCAGAAAGCCTTACAGATAGATACTCAAACGAGAAATGAAAAGATACACAATTGGAATAGTAAAGATACGCAAACGATGTAAAGATACTCAGTTTGAAAGAAACACACTCCCACACTTGCAAAACTCTCAAATCCAATAGAAACTCGCATCAGAAGCCTTACAGAAAGATACTCAAACGAGAAATGAAAAGATACACAATTAGAATAGTAAAGATACGCAAACGATGTAAATATACTCAGTTTGAAAGAAACACACTCCCACACTTGCAAAACTCTCAAATTCAATAGAAACTCGCATCAGAAAGCCTTACAGAAAGATACTCAAACGACAAATGAAAAGATACACAATTGGAATAGTAAAGATACGCAAACGATGTAAAGATACACAATTGGAATAGTAAAGATACGCAAACGATGCAAAGATACTCAGTTTGAAAGCAACACACTCCCACACCTGCAAAACTCTCAAATACAATAGAAACTCGCATCAGAAGCCTTACAGAAAGATACTCAATCGAGAAATGAAAAGATACAGAATTGGAATAGTAAAGATACGCAAACGATGTAAAGATACTCAGTTTAAAAGAAACACACTCGCACACTTACAAAACTCTCAAATTCTATAGAAACTCGCATCAGAAAGCCTTACAGAAAGATACTCAAACGAGAAATGAAAAGATACACAATTAGAATAGTAAAGATACGCAAACGATGTAAATATACTCAGTTTGAAAGAAACACACTCCCACACTTGCAAAACTCTCAAATTCAATAGAAACTCGCATCAGAAAGCCTTACAGAAAGATACTCAAACGACAAATGAAAAGATACACAATTGGAATAGTAAAGATACGCAAACGATGTAAAGATACACAATTGGAATAGTAAAGATACGCAAACGATGCAAAGATACTCAGTTTGAAAGAAACACACTCCCACACCTGCAAAACTCTCAAATACAATAGAAACTCGCATCAGAAGCCTTACAGAAAGATACTCAATCGAGAAATGAAAAGATACAGAATTGGAATAGTAAAGATACGCAAACGATGTAAAGATACTCAGTTTAAAAGAAACACAGTCGCACACTTACAAAACTCTCAGATTCTATAGAAACTCGCATCAGAAAGCCTTACAGAAAGATACTCAAACGAGAAATGAAAAGATACACAATTGGAATAGTAAAGATACGCAAACGATGTAAAGATACACAATTGGAATAGTAAAGATACGCAAACTATGTAAAGATACTCAGTTTGAAAGAAACACACTCCCACACTTGCAAAACTCTCAAATTCAATAGAAACTCGCATCAGAAAGCCTTACAGAAAGATACTCAAACGAGAAATGAAAAGATACACAATTGGAATAGTAAAGATACGGAAACGATGTAAAGATACACAATTGGAATACTAAAGATACGCAAACGATGTAAAGATACTCAGTTTGAAAGAAACACACTCCCACACTTGCAAAACTCTCAAATCCAATAGAAACTCGCATCAGAAGCCTTACAGAAAGATACTCAAACGAGAAATGAAAAGATACACAATTAGAATAGTAAAGATACGCAAACGATGTAAATATACTCAGTTTGAAAGAAACACACTCCCACACTTGCAAAACTCTCAAATTCAATAGAAACTCGCATCAGAAAGCCTTACAGAAAGATACTCAAACGAGAAATGAAAAGATACACAATTGGAATAGTAAAGATACGCAAACGATGTAAAGATACACAATTGGAATAGTAAAGATACGCAAACGATGCAAAGATACTCAGTTTGAAAGAAACACACTCCCACACCTGCAAAACTCTCAAATACAATAGAAACTCGCATCAGAAGCCTTATAGAAAGATACTCAATCGAGAAATGAAAAGATACAGAATTGGAATAGTAAAGATACGCAAACGTTGTAAAGATACACAATTGAAATAGTAAAGATACGCAAACGATGTAAAGATACTCAGTTTGAAAGAAACACACTCCCACACTTGCAAAACTCTCAAATACAATAGAAACTCGCATCAGAAGCCTTACAGAAAGATACTCAATCGAGAAATGAAAAGATACAGAATTGGAATAGTAAGGATACGCAAACGATGTAAAGATACACAATTGAAATAGTAAAGATACGCAAATGATGTAAAGATACTCAGTTTGAAAGAAACACACTCCCACACTTGCAAAACTCTCAAATTAAAGAGAATCTCGCATCAGAAAGCCTTACAGAAAGATACTCAAACGAGAAATGAAAAGATACACAATTGGAATAGTAAAGATACGCAAACGATGTAAAGATACACAATTGGAATAGTAAAGATACGCAAAAGATGTAAAGATACTCAGTTTGAAAGAAACACACTCCCACACTTGCAAAACTCTCAAATTCAATAGAAATTCGCATCAGAAAGCCTTACAGAAAGATACTCAAACGACAAATGAAAAGATACACAATTGGAATAGTAAAGATACGCAAACGATGTAAAGATACACAATTGAAATAGTAAAGATACGCAAACGATGTATAGATACTCAGTTTGAAAGAAACACACTCCCACACTTGCAAAACTCTCAAATACAATACAAACTCGCATCAGAAGCCTTACAGAAAGATACGCAAACGATGTAAAGATACACAATTGGAATAGTAAAGATACGCAAACGATGTAAAGATACTCAGTTTGAAAGAAACACACTCCCACACTTGCAAAACTCTCAAATACAATAGAAACTCGCATCAGAAGCCTTACAGAAAGTTACTCAAACGAGAAATGAAAAGATACACAATTGGAATAGTAAAGATATGCAAACGATGTAAAGATACACAATTGGAATAGTAAAGATACGCAAACGATGTAAAGATACTCAGTTTAAAAGAAACACACTCGCACACTTACAAAACTCTCAAATTCAATAGAAACTCGCATCAGAAAGCCTTACAGAAAGATACTCAAACGAGAAATCAAAAGATACACAATTGGAATAGTAAAGATACGCAAACGATGTAAAGATACACAATTGGAATAGTAAAGATACGCAAACTATGTAAAGATACTCAGTTTGAAAGAAACACACTCCCACACTTGCAAAACTCTCAAATTCAATAGAAACTCGCATCAGAAAGCCTTACAGAAAGATACTCAAACGAGAAATGAAAAGATACACAATTGGAATAGTCAAGATACGCAAACGATGTAAAGATACACAATTAGAATAGTAAAGATACGCAAACGATGTAAATATACTCAGTTTGAAAGAAACACACTCCCACACTTGCAAAACTCTCAAATTCAATAGAAACTCGCATCAGAAAGCCTTACAGAAAGATACTCAAACGAGAAATGAAAAGATACACAATTAGAATAGTAAAGATACGCAAACGATGTAAATATACTCAGTTTGAAAGAAACACACTCCCACACTTGCAAAACTCTCAAATTCAATAGAAACTCGCATCAGAAAGCCTTACAGATAGATACTCAAACGAGAAATGAAAAGATACACAATTGGAATAGTAAAGATACGCAAACGATGTAAAGATACACAATTGGAATAGTAAAGATACGGAAACGATGTAAAGATACACAATTGGAATAGTAAAGAAACGCAAACGATGTAAAGATACTCAATTTGAAAGAAACACACTCCCACACTTGCAAAACTCTCAAATCCAATAGTGAGTAATAGCTCCGGTTGTTCGCTGTTCAAGAATTCTTGTTTAGGCAGTTCATACCATCCATACATAATGTTTTGATCTAAGATTTCAATTCTTCCATGTTTCGGCAGTAGTTAGTATATTGTTCCATGGAGCTAAGGTCCAAAATATGGAAGAAACAGGTGTTTCCACGGCCCAGTCAATTCTGTTCCACTTAATCCCTGTTTCATGGCCACATATCTTTCCGGCTAAGGAATGGGAAACCTTTCTCTTGTTACATGAATCCAATTTTCATTTCATCCGGGAAAAGCCATCTTTTTCTCAACAATGTCTTTGTCATTTGATCCAA